>NC_057807.1:610874693-611173527 GCF_018294505.1 Triticum aestivum | reverse complement strand
CGCCACCGCTGCCGCCTCCTCGCCTGCCGCGCGACCGCTGGCGCCTGCCGCCGCGCCTGTGAGACGGCCCCGCTGCCGCCACTACAAAAAAATACACTTCCGTGATGATACGTGTTTGTCACAGTAGGTCGCGTTTTCTGTCATGCATGTACATCCATGACCAATTTATGACAGAATCAAGATAGTCATACCTGTGCTGTCGTAGAAGTGTTCCATGACATTACCAAAATTATCATCACGAAAGTGTCCACTTCCATGACGATAAATCGCGCGTCACAGAAGTGCTTCCGTCAAGGGTGACCGACACGTGGCATCCACCATAACGGAACACCGTTAAGCTATCGGGTCGGATTTTGGATCCGATAACCCGTTAACAGCCACGACCAATGCCGATTTTCCATGTGTAAAATTCTCATTGGCTGACGGATCCACGCGTCAACTCCGTGTTAGCGCAGGTGTCACTCATCCAACGGTCGAGATGGCCTATGATATGTTGGCACGTGGACCGGCCCAAAAGTGGCCCACAAAGTTTAAATGGACCGGCCCAACCGAAGGCCCATAAGATTTAGCGGGCCATAATGGGCCGACCCAGCTAAAGACCCACAAAATTTAGCGGACCATAATGGGCCGGCCCAGCTAAAGGCCCACACGAATTTGCAGACCATAATGGGCCGGCCCAGCTAAAGGCCCACAAGATTTTGCGGACCACAATGGGCCGACCCAGCTAAAGGCCCACAAGATTCTAGAGGCCATAATGGGCCGGCCCAGCTAAAGGCCCAACATTCTCTATCAAATCGGCCCGTCAATGGCCTGTCCTAAACTTGTCATCAATGCGGCCCATGGTCACTTCTGGCCCGTTAACTGTCCGCTAAGTAATTGGGCTGAATTAAGGCCCGGTGTATTTCCGGCCTGTTAAAGGTCCGACTTCATTTGGGCCCATCTACAGGCCATCAAAACTTTCGGCCCATAAACGACCGTAAAGGATTTGGGTCATATTCGGCCATGTCTCACATTCGGCCTGTTAGAGGCCCACTATAGATTTGGGCCACTTTCGGCCTGTTGTCATTTCCGGCCTATTAACGCCGGACGTAAACCATGGGCCATATGTGGCCCAACATCATATTGGGCCCATTAACGACCCATATAAAAATGATGATAATCTAGCCCGACCAAAGTTCCGGCCCGTTAAAGGCCCGTGTATTAGGTCGGCGCATTTACGGCGCGTCCGAATTTCGGCCTGTCAAAGATCCGCATCGTAAATGGGCCACCATTTTGGCCTGCTAAGTCCAGTGGGTTATTTGGCACAATCAAGGCCCAATCTCACTTTCGGTCTATTAAAGGCCCATGTTTTTTATGGGCTCGAGATATTTACATCTGTAAACGGCCTAATTTTACTGAGGGCCCAAATTATGTTTAGGTCTGTTAAAGGCCCACTATGGGCAGAGGCTTACCAGAAAAATATGAAAGCTTATGCTGATTTAGGCCCAGATATTTTTAGTGGGCTACATGCCAATTTCGGCCCATAATCGTTTTTAGCCCAATTGGAATGGGCCCGATGAATGTTCACTTGTTGGGCTCCTACGAAGCTTTCGGCCGAATACATTACTAAGATAAACCTACACTATACAAAAATAGCGTCGTAATTACTGCAGCCTATGGCAGCATCATAAATGTTGTATCACAACAAAATAAATTCCAACCATACAACAAAAGGCCTGTTGGCATAAAGTTTACAGTCCTTCTAGATAAAAGCACCATCAGATGTATAGAAGCACATATCATTTGACCTGAGTGCTGTAGAATCTGATGGAGCAGCACGATCTCCACCTTTTTTCCGCCATTGCTCTTGAACAACGAAGCGAATGTCTGATAGTCTAGTTTCAAAACCATTCATATCTTGACGACATTTCTCAACCACTATTCTTGTTTCCGAAACAACGTCCATTAGGGATTGGACTTGTGTCTGGAGCACAGATATATCACTCTGTCTAGCAGGAAGATTTTGTTCAGAAGGCGATTTGGACGAGGTTACTGTCGGTGTCAAAACTGGCGGATCTCGGGTAGGGGGTCCCGAACTGTGCGTCTAGGCAGATGGTAATAGGAGACAAGGGACACGATGTTTTTACCCAGGTTCGGGCCCTCTCGATGGAGGTAAAACCCTACTCTTGCTTGATTAATATTGATGATATGGGTAGTACAAGAGTTGATCTACCACGAGATCAGAGAGGCTAAATCCTAGAAGCTAGCCTATGGTATGATTGTTGTTCGTCCTACGGACTAAAAACTCTCCGGTTTATGTAGACACCGGAGAGGGCTAGGGTTACACAGAGTCGGTTACAATGGGAGGAGATCTTCATATCGAATCGCCAAGCTTGCCTTCCACGCCAAGGAAAGTCCTATCTGGACACGGGACGAAGTCTTCAATCTTGTATCTTCATACTCCGGGAGTCCGGCCAAAGCTCATAGTCCGGCCATCCGGACACCCCCTAATCCAGGACTCCCTCAGTAGCCCCTGAACCAGGCTTCAATGACGA
Organism: Triticum aestivum; assembly: GCF_018294505.1. Taxonomy (NCBI): domain Eukaryota; kingdom Viridiplantae; phylum Streptophyta; class Magnoliopsida; order Poales; family Poaceae; genus Triticum; species Triticum aestivum. The sequence continues at coordinate 611,170,993 of NC_057807.1, read as the reverse complement.
CGAGTCCGGCGCGCAAATTGTCTTCGACATTGCAAGGCGGGTTCCTCCTCCGAATATTTCATAGAAGATGTTGAACACAAGGATAGTGTCTGGCTTTGCAAAATAAGTTCCACGTACCACCGTAGAGAGAATAATATTTGCACAAATCTAATCTGCTGACGTATCCCGCAGCATGACATCACGCCACGGCCAAGCCTTTATTCGAATCGTTTTACTGTTCCACCTCAGCGCGTTTAGCGAGACGGTTTCCTCGACACGTCTTGTCAAAGCAGAGATCGTGTCCCCTTATTCCGGGATTCTCATCAATACGAGCGTGGGTAACCCAACCGCGCCTTTGGTATGACTTCCTAATTGAAAGTGAGTCCCAAACGGTTACGGGGAGGGCTCTTGGTATTCAACCTCTCTATAAAGAGACCAAGGCTTGACTCCTTTCTTTTCAATTCAATCAAACCTGCCCCTCGCCTCGAGTTCCAACACCCAAAGCTCCAGATTCAGGCGCTTCGGACCTTCGATGATGTCCGGCTCCGACCTCCAAGGCCAGTGGATGCCTTCCTCCATTACGGAAGAGGACGTGCGAAAGCTGAGAGATGCCAGGTATCTAACCGGCGAAATCTCGCATAGGCTGCCTACTCAATGGTAGGCTATTCCCACTCCCCAGCCCAGTGAGAGCGTGGTGTTCATATCTCACTTACTTTGGGGGCTAGGCTTCCCGATTGATCCCTTTGTGTGGGGGCTCATGTTTTATTACGGGCTGGAATTTCACGATTTAGCTCCGGAGTCCATCCTCCAAATCTCATCGTTCATTTTCGTGTGTGAGGCCTTCCTCCATATTACTCCTCACTTCGGATTGTGGCTTAGAACCTTCAAGGTAGAACCGAAGATGATCAAGGGGCAACACACTGAGTGCGGAGGGTCTACCATAAGCAACATGGCCGACGCTCCATGGCCCGAGGGCTCTTTTCAACATGAGTTCAGCTTATGGCAACGGGACTGGTTTTACATCACAGCCCCCAGGGGCACCACATGGGTGGCGCCACCTGCTTTTCTCTCGGGTCCCCCACCACGGCTAGCGTCATGGGTCAATGAAGGGCTTATCTGGGGGCTGTCCAAAGACGTGCCCTTGCTGCAGGGCCGCATTCGAGATCTCCTAGAAAGAGATATCAACTTGATCGTAGTGGCACAAGTTATGCTGATTCGCCGCATGCTGCCCTACAAACGTCGCCCTCTCCGCCTATGGGAATTTAATCCGGAGGGACCGCGAGTCCTCCAACATTTTATGGGCACGACGGCCGTGGAGATGTACAAATTGTTCTTCAGATCACAAGCAAGGTGTCCAGACTTGTCTGAGGACGCAGGTCTGAGCTGCAATCACCCGGATGCTCAAGTAAGTAGCCCCGTATTTGGACACGCCATCCGTATTTTTATCATAAACCTGCCCTTAAAAGAGCTATCCTTTGAACAGGAGTGGATAGCGAAAGCAAAGCTTATCAGGTGTCCGACCCCCCTGCCTGAGAGCACGCCGGATCCCGTGTTGACCAGGATGCTGAAGATTGTGCCTTTGGAAGAAGGCGAAGAGGGGAGCCCAGGAGCTACCGCCTCCGCGAAGGAGGCTGTCAGGAAGGGAGGAATCGAGAATTCCCCCAACCAGGGAAAGAAAAGGACCGCCTGTGATGACCCGGAGGCGATGGCCTCAAAGCGGGGGAAGAAATCTTCGTCAGAGGGTCCGGCGCCGGTGAATGCCCGGGCCGTATTGCGCCCCCAAGGGGATCAGCTCTCCACCGAGCCGTAAGTAAAGAGAGGGGTTCCAAAATGAGTGACATCCCTGTTTTATTTCTGAGGAAGATAACCGAAATATTACCTTGCAGTTCGGATCTCAACCGTTCTGAGCAGAGCTCATCTTCAGGGGATCTTCGTCCGAAAATGATGGAGAGCAAAACGCCTCCCCCAGCTGTACTATCTTACGAGGCAGGCGACCCCGAGGTGTCGTCTCGGAGGGTTTCTCCAAGTCCGGACCCTGAAAAAGGTCGTCAGACTAGTCCGGCACCCTCTGGTGCACGGTCGGAGGGGCTGAAGGATCTGCACGGGCGAGCATCTATCTCAGAAGAACACCATGTGTTGATGAACACGGTGATTGGAAGGATTTCATCCGCGGAAAGCGGATTGTACGAGGCCACCAGGAGTTTACTGACAGGCTTTGAGGTACGTGAAAAGGTGTACCTTTTGGTAGAGCCGCATATATAAAATGCGCCCTGTATAAATAGTAGCCCCTGAGACTCTGTGTGTTGTCAAAAATGACGGCGCACAGAGGATCGTAATCCCAGGTATAATATGTCACCTTTTCTATGTAGGTGGCGAGGCGTTCGGTGGCTAGCCGGATTGATGAATCTGCCGAGCTAAAGCGGCAACTTGACGTAGCAGATGCCGACATCACGCTTGTAAATAAGCGGCTAGACGAGGCACAAGGTATGTAATGTCTTCAAAGACATCTGAGAAGAGGATCTCGATGCTCGTGCCTTATAATATATGTGCTTAATGTAGATGGTGCTGCTGCCATGGAGAACCTTCGGGCGGCACTTGCCCGAGCCAAGGAGCAAGCGAGGAAAAGTGATGCGGCTGCCGTTAAAGCGGCTGAAGAGCTAAAAGCCGAACAGGCTGCTCACTGCCATAGGAAGAAAGTAATAGCCGAGATGGCTATAAAATTGAAGGATGCTGCCGACCGCTGTAAACTTCTTGAACAAGAAGATAGGGTGGCTCAGAAGGACCCTGAAAAGGTCACTGCCGAGGCCAAGGACACTCGCTCTGCAATGAGAGCTATGAAGGAGGAGCTACGTCAGGCCGGAGATATCACGGCTGGAAAGCCCTATATGCTGCGGATGAAGTTCGGGGATCCTAAGTATGCTCCATTAGACCGGAAATGGAGTGCGGCGAACACTTATCTGGATTTGGCGGCGAGTGCCGCAGACGCGACCGAACACTTCCGGGGTCGAGGTGACCATGAATTGGAAGAACTTTTTTGGTCGCAGTTCCACAAACCAGAGCGCCCACTTTCGGTATCCGACCGTTTGGCCGCTTGGGCGGAGCTGAACAGGTTATCCGGACTCGCCATGAGGTACGTCATGAGTCGTCTATGGCCGGAAGGGCCAGAGCCGAAGAGTTATTTTAGCTTGGTGCAGCAGTTCCTTGGTTCGGTGCCGCATGTTGATGCGATGAAGAGGTCAGCGTGCATAGAGGGCGCACAGATGGCCCTTGCCCGTGTCAAGACATACTGGGCGGATATGGAAGCCAGTGTTGTTGCATCCCGAGATTCGGACGAAAGTCGAGTACCTGCCAAGCACTATTTTGAGGAAGTCCTGCAGGGCTCTCGTGTAATAGAGATGCAGTGCTCGAAGGATGTTGTGTTCGAATAGCATGTGCTATTGTAAAACAATATTTTGATGAAATATAAAAGCCTTTTATACTTGTGCTTTCAAGAATTAGAATGCCTCCTGTGCGGCCGTTAATGTATATATGTATATAACCTGAAAGATGGCAGTCGTTGGCTTCAGCCCCCACGCATATAATATGGGGGTGTTCGCAGAAGGCACCTTTTCACACTTAATCCAACGTCTTGGTCCTATAAAAGAGGTGATAGCGCAGCGAACTAGGCAACCGGACTATAATGCTTTATCACTTTCACTTAGCCATAGGAATTTGACAGTGGGGCTACTGAATAGCCCCTAGGGGCACCGCGCTCGCCCGAATTCGGGGCGCGTGTGTGCCTGACCGGAAAGCGGCCCATCATTAATGTGGAGGAATCCTAAAGATTTCGGGAGTCATCGAGTGGTTGACCAGTCTCTCGCTATATCATGATAGTCAGTTTTCGGCTTTCTCTACTGAGGTGCTCACCTGGCCGAACCGGGGCACAATCGCAGTAGTTCTCCTGGTGCCGCCTTAGCCTATAGAGCGGAACGTAAGGCAGCAAAACACAGGAGCCGGGCAAACCCAACATTTAACCAAAGACATGATTCGGAGCTGATGCATACAAGGCCAAACTCGCGATGCCGAACACTCCCTAAGGTATTCGGTCTTTATGAAAATGGGCTGAACAAAAGCCCTTGGTAAAAGCCCCTGTTACCCAGGAACGCGCAAAATTCTGGCGTGGCCACATGCCAAAACGCCAGTCTCCTCCTTAGTTATAGCAAAAACCGGGGGATGTTATCAACAAGAGACAGTAAAAAAGGTTTACGCAGGGTCTTAATCTGAAAAGAATCCTTGAAACGGGTCCCTACTGCATGTCTGCGCCTGTGTCTCCGTTGTGCCGTATCCTGGACGGGTGTAGCACGGTGTTTGTCTGCGAAAGAGAGGAACTTAGTGGAAAATAGTCATGCGGGAAATCTATGTTAAAATAAACAAAATATAATACAGAAACATGAGTAGAATTGAGCTGTATTGTCTCCTGGTGTAAACACGCGGAGCCCCTTGTACAGGGTTATGCGGCTATTAGTCCTTTGTATGTTTACGCCGGACTCGTCGAGCCATGTCCGGGGTAGTAAAGCTGGATGGGTGTGCGGCTGTCAAGGCAGCCGCACCATTATCCGCACTTCGGGGAACAATTGATATTTCCCTTTAATGAGATGATGCCTAGTGGACCGGGCATTTTGAGTGTGAGGGATGCATAATGCGGTATTGCGTTAAAGCGGGCGAAAGCTTCGCATCCCAGCAGTGCTTGATAGCGACTTACGAATGGGGCGATGTGGAAGGTTAGCTTTTCGCTTCGGAAGTTGTCGGGGGAGCCGAACATGACTTCTAATGAAAGGGAACCCATACTCTGGGTATCTGGGCCTAGCGTGACTCCTTGAAAGGAAGTGTTGCCATGGCGAATTATTGCTGGGTTTACTCCCAATTTGTGGATTGTGTCCTGATATAGCAGGTTTAGGTCACTCCGCCGTCCATTAGGGCTTGTGTAAATTGGAGTCCGTCAATAACCGGATATAAGACCAAGGCAGTCCAGCCTACGTTCCGGATACCTCTAGAGTAATCCTGATGATCGAAGGTGATTTGCTGTAACAACCAGTGGCGGGGCTCCTCTGGGGCAGGCCGTATGGCGCATATCTTCGTAGGCAACACTCCGTTTTTCCCTTTTGTCACCTGAAGTGAATTTACTATTTTGACTTCTTGTGGGAACTTCTTTTGTTCTCCGTTGTTCTGCTTGTGGGGTGCGTCGTCATCCTCGCTTGGTGTGTCGAGCCCCTTGTGTTCGGCGTTGAGTTTGCCGGATTGCTTGAAGACCCAACAATCTCTGTGGGTGTGGTTTGCAGGTCTCCTGGGAGTACTGTGGATTTGACATATTTTGTCCAAGATTTTGTTGAGGTTAGATGGCTCGTCCCTGTCATCTTTGGGGGGTGGCTTTTTCTGATTTTGCCAAGAGCTTTTTGAATCCGGTGTTGACTGCCATGCTCATCGGGCTGTTATCCTTGATCCGGCGCTGTTCTTTGTTACGGCGCAGTTTCCCGTTTCCATCTCTGAGTTCGGATGTACTTGGGTCGCTGGTGCTGCTTCTTGCCAACCAACTATCCTCTCCTGCACAAAAGCGGGTCATGAGGCTTGTCAATGCGGCCATTGTTCTTGGCTTTTCTTGGCCGACGTGTCTGGCGAGCCATTCGTCTTGGACGCTATGTTTGAAAGCTGCTAGGGCTTCGGCGTCCGGACAGTCGACTATCTGATTCTTTTTGGTAAGGAATCTGTTCCAGAGTTTCCGGGCTGACTCTCCGGGTTGTTGAGTTATATGACTCAGATCGTCTGCATCCGGAGGTCGGACATAGGTCCCTTGAAAATTTGCCCGGAAAGCATCCTCGAGCTCTTCCCAACTTCCTACGGTGTTTTCGGGAAGGCTTTTCAGCCAATGCTGGGCTGGCTCTTTGAGCTTAAGGGGTAAGTATTTTATGGCGTGAAGGTCATCTCCTCTAGCCATGTGTATGTGGAGGATATAATCCTCAATCCAGACTCCAGGGTCTGTTGTTCCGTCGTATGCTTCTATGTTTACGGGCTTGAATCCCGCTGGAAATTCATGGTCCAGTACCTCATCGGTGAAACATATGGGATGTGCGGCACCCCTGTATGTAGGTGTGCCGCGATGTTCGGATATTTTTTGCGTTGTATTGCTTACTGGAGCTTGCTTTCTTGGCCCGTAGATGGATCTGGTTGGACCATTTTTCTGATGCGAATCCTTGGGCGGATCGCGTACCGGATTGAGTGCGGCGCCCTTTGTCGCTTGATGTCGATCGTGGGGTCGTCTATCCGACCTGGTGGCTTCCTTGTTTTTTGACTGTGGGGGCTCTAAGGCCTCTTCATCAAATTCCGGTAGTAATTTCCGCTTCGGATAGCTCTTTGTGTGATGACTGCTGCCGTACTTGTGTGCGGTATTGAGTACTTTGCCCCATCTGATTATGAGTGCATCTTCCGCTGTTTTGAGCTTCCGCTTCTGCTTTTTCAGGCTACGCGCAGTGGTGACGAGCCTTTGGCGGAGGTTCTTCTGTTCCAGCGACTTGTCCGGCGTGAGGTCGTCCGGACTATTATCTTTGCCGGGGACGGATTGTTCGGTTTGTCCGCCCTGTTTGGACTGTTGCTCGATGGCATGTTCGTCTTCCGTTGATTCGCCCTGCTCTATGGCTGGGTCTCTGTCGAGGTGGGGCTTGGCGCGGCGCTTACGCCGCCGCTTTGATTGTTTTTCGAGGGAATGATCCCTGGTTGTGCCCTTTTGATCCTCGTCGTTGCTTCTTTTAGGCGTGTCCACCATGCATACATCGTGTGATGAGTTGATTGTCTAGTGCTCTATAGGCGCTGGTTCTTGATTGTCTCCTTCATCGGCGTCCATACCGTCGATGTCTTCGGATTCGAAGTCGAGCATGTCGGTTAGATCGTCGACAGTGGCTACGAAGTGGGTGGTGGGTGGGTTTCGAATTTCTTCGTCGTCCGCATCCCAACCTTGCTGACCATAGTCCGGCCAGGGCTCTCCTGACAAGGAGAGAGACTTTAGTGAATTCAGGATGTCGCCAAAGGGCGAGTGCTGAAAGACGTCCGCGGCGGTGAACTCCATGATCGGAGCCCAATTGCGTCCTGTCGGAAGGGGTGCGGAAGATTCGGAGTCCGGGAAGGAGTCCGACACCTTGGAGTCACTGGCCTTACAAAGGACTAGGCTGGTATTCGGCTCTATCGCCGTAGAGATTGCGGCTCCTGGGGCGGCGTCCAACCGTCCGTCCCCGACTGGCGCAGTCGGCTCCGAGCTAATGGTCGGAGCGGACGCCTGAGCGGCGCTCCGGGCGCTGTCCGGCGGCAGAGCTAGATCATGCCCCTCGTGACAGTGCGGCGCGCTCGGCCGTGGCTCGAATCCGTCGAAGATCAAGTCCCCATGGATGTCAGCCGTGTAGTTTAAGCTTCTGAATCTGACCTGATGGCCAGGGGCGTAGCTTTCGATCTGCTCCAGATGGCCAAGCGAATTGGCCCGCAGTGCGAAGCCGCCGAATACGAAGATCTGTCCGGGGAGAAAAGTCTCACCCTGGACCGCGTCGTGGTTGATGATCGAAGGAGCCATCGGGCCTAAAGGTGACGACACAGAGGAACTCTCAATGAAAGCACCAATGTCGGTGTCAAAACCGGCGGATCTCGGGTAGGGGGTCCCGAACTGTGCGTGTAGGCGGATGGTAACAGGAGACAAGGGACACGATGTTTTTACCCAGGTTCGGGCCCTCTCGATGGAGGTAAAACCCTACTCCTGCTTGATTAATATTGATGATATGGGTAGTACAAGAGTTGATCTACCACGAGATCAGAGAGGCTAAACCCTAGAAGCTAGCCTATGGTATTATTGTTGTTCGTCCTACGGACTAAAATCTCTCTGGTTTATATAGACAACGGAGAGGGCTAGGGTTACACAGAGTTGGTTACAATGGGAGGAGATCTTCATATCGAATCGCCAAGCTTGCCTTCCACGCCAAGGAAAGTCCTATCCGGACACGGGACGAAGTCTTCAATCTTGTATCTTCATAGTCCGGGAGTCCGGCCAAAGGTCATAGTCCGGCCATCCGGACACCCCCTAATCCAGGACTCCCTCAGTTACCTTGACAACCAACCCAGAATTACGCAGGAAGGTGCTTTTTGCACTGTTATTGGAGAGATACTGACGCACTACAGCAAGAGGTGACATTGTGCCTGTCGTAGCCTCGTCACCTTCAGGTGGTTGTGTCTGTTCACTCGTTTGTTCCATAGCTTCCTAAAAGTTTGAACTTGTAGATTAGTGTACTAGATAATTTACTAATGAGATAAAAACAAACAAAGTAGGTCAAACGTTTATACATAACTTATTTTGGTGAACTACTGTAATACATTAGCATGTATTATAGTGCCAACTACATAATAAAATCACTTTCAGAACATATGTCCATGTAGCATGCCTGCCGTATTGTCTATTTCCTCACATTCGTTGACATCTAAGGATAAAGAGACATGGTTTAAAGTAGGATGAACATAGTATGACATCATTCATATCATGGGCAAACAGATATAAAACAAACATGCTATTTTATCATTGTGTGCGCACGTGAACATAACAACTAGATTACAGATCAAGACCAAAACAATATCCTTCATCTCTTTTAAACCATGTAAGGTGAAATGATACGTTAAGACAACTATGTATAAAAGTGAACAGAGTAACTGACATTGGCTGCAAACCAAGTAGTTAAATGAACACATCGCAGTACCAATCAGTTCAAGGCAGGAGGAGTAAGGACTTACAACAGCGGCTTGAACTGGTGTGCTCATGCCCTTCATCTTGCTGGTGTGGCAATCCTTGAAGATTTTCACTGCATTCGGTTCAGGTTCTTTTTGGTTCGCACAGGCTTTCCTCTGTATTTGGAACAAGTCAATATATATACGATAATATGGCACACAAAAAGAAGGAAGTGGCAGCTATTTACAAGAGCCTCGCAGTGTGCAATATAGCTACGAGATCCTGTTGTCTGTTGGAATTTCACTTTAGAATGGTTGGTTTTGTTCTTCAAACGGTTAGCCTAGAACAAGATACACTTGTAAGGCACATACATAAATACAAGTTCAATATGTGGTCTGATCAAATACATATAGCCTACCTGATACTTTGGATCAGACCAATGTTTAACGAGGGCTGTCCAGTCTTCATCTGTAATATATTCCACTAGAGATGTTTGGGCAATTTCATTGTTAGCCTTGCCTTCAAAGTGAGATTTTCTAAGGTGGTACCGATACTATCGCAGAGCAGACTGAAAAACATGAGTGCATGCTTGTTTAGTTGCATCATCTTTCAGATCCAACTTGAACCTCATCTATTGAAAAAAGAATGTGAGTCTTATTAGGAGGAAGCTAGAAAGTATGGGACAGAGCAAGACAATATTACTAATTGCGATGAATAACATTACTTACGGATAAATGGTCAAGGAGGGTGTTAAACTGGGTATTGTCTTTCTCATTCCTGTAATGGATCCACGTTGGGAGGATACGTGCATGACACCTAACGGCACCGGCTGCCTCTGATACTAACTTGGCTGACTCTGTAGCATCACGTGACCTTTTTAAACCTGCCTCAAAATGGATCTCCATTCTTCCTCCTTTAGATTTTGTTAATCTGTCAAGCATTATCCCCGATGTCTGTTTCCGCTTGCGCCGTGCTGCTAGTTCAACAAGGAATATGGAAAGTGTTAGTGTACATCAAACTGTGAGAGTACATATAAAGGAGCATGCAACTGCAACTTGAATCGGTCAGGTACCATCTTGGTGTTGATGCTCATGAGGTTCATCTGATCTTGCCAAGTCATGTTGTGTCAGCAGTGCTTCAGAAGTAGTGTTAGGTGTGAAGGCAGCTTGGGAACTGGCCAGTTCCGGAGAAAACGAACGAGTAACTGGTTGAGATGCTGGTACAATTAAAGCGGATGTTGCAGCTGGTGGAGCAGGTGATACTGTGTTTGTAGATTTAGCCGGTGGACTTGGACCTTCTACTGCACAATAAGTACCAGCAGAATCTCGATGGCAGATCCTTTTCCGTTTCACCTGACGAGTAACAGCACTCCCTACTATATTATTTTCCTTGCTCTTTTTGACTTTGCCATGTCAAGCTGTACCCACAACACAAAAGAATAAAATCACTCTTCAAAACTCATTGATGCATGATACAGACAAGCAATACTTTGATGTAGGACAACCGTATGAGGATGGAATATGTAAGAAAAACAGGACGACATGACATATTCACAGCTACGATGTGCAAACCAAGTAGAAGGATTTTCAAGAAAATAGAAGTAATGCAAGCTAGACACCATATGAAAGATGCAACCAATATTACTCTGCCAAGTTAAAAGTGTCTTGTCATAAGTGGCAATTCGAGCCACTTGGTAACGTTACAAACCTACCCCGGTTTAGACCTTTGGACCTCGGGCCAATAGGCTACACGGGCCAGAGTCAGGACAGTAATTTCCTACCACCTAACATTAGTCTCGCGCGGTTTCTGGTGACTATAGGCCTATTTGGCGCTTCGTTCAATATTTGCGAGCAGAAGCATTAACGTTTTCGGTTCTCTTGAATTGAACTTTCAGGATTTGTCATACTTCACAAATCTTTACTCTTGAAAATCCTAAAGCTACGATTATTTTGGAATGGAGGGGGTACATTTGAATATACATTGTACACGAGTATATATTAAAAAATATGCAACTTATCTCAGTTCATGCATGGTTCCAGATATAATCTCCTTGGTTGGAAAAAATAAAAAGTTAGATATGCGTATGAATATATATAGCATGTTCAAACTCACAACAAAGATTGATGCCCCCTTTTACATCTGATTTACAAATGCCATTATCTCGGGTTCAAATAGATGAATGCACTTCCTATGAATTCGAATCTTCGAAACCCCCTTTATGTTGAATTCGACATGTATTCTATTTCATAGCTAGCAATTTGGAATGTATCCATACAAGTGACAAATGTATAAAGTGCTTCACACTAACAACATCGAGTGCACTAATTAATGTTTATATATGAATTGCAAAAGCATCCATTGCCTGTATTTCAAACCGCTCTCACTCTATGGATCGATAATATGAAATAAACACATGCACATGCTAGAATTCAATAGAGTATGGGTGTCTGATAAACCGATTTTCGTCCATACGCAATTTGCAAAATTCATGATCTCATCCAAAAATAATAATGCCATTTATATTTTAATTTAATGCGTAGAACCGCCTTTTACACGTAGATGCACTATGCCTCGCCCTGTTCTCACAAACGCATTATATATCTCTCTATCTAACACATAAGTGCACACACTTTATATGCATCGGCATTTCTCTTTCACACATGCTCACAATCTCTCTCAGGGTGTCGAGGTGTCTCACGCACATGCTCTCTCTGTTTCTCTCTCTCTCTTTCTGATTACTATGTACCACTCTTTTCACTAATCTCAGTTGGAAAACACTGTTTCTCTTGCATGCATATATACACATGCATGGTCTCTACCAGCCCTCTATACGCACATATATGTGCCTATGTGTCTCCCGCACGCACATTATCTTTTGGCCTCTCTCGCACACATTGCCCCCCCGACACACCTCTCTCTTAGTAGTTGGCAGATATGATTTCATCATATCATTTGGTAGGATATCCCTGGCTGTTAGGCTGGTTGGTAATACGAGGCAAAGTTTTACCCTAGTTTGGATCGGACCCTTGCAGTTGAAGAAAGAGCCTACTCCTGGTACTGTATATTAGTGATAGGGGTGTGTACAAAGTACACGTGAATACTAGGCATTGTGCGTGTGTGTATACTATCGACGAACTAGCCCCCAAGCTTGTATAACATACTAAGGGCCTAGGGTTACAAATCATATATAGTCGGCTTATCATCAGTGGGGATAGAGTCCTCCGCGACTCTGGTAGCTTCGTGTTGTATGCCGAGTCCTCCACATGGGTCTTCATATAACACGTCTCGGTCCAACCTATATGTGGCGCAGGATGGAACCGACACATGAGTCTTCATGTTGACCCACCACCACTAGAAATGATGTGCCCACCACACCACACATGCAATCGGCCACTAAGAAAATAAGCATATACAATAGTACAACGGTATCTAGCTGACAATATGTCTCCATATTTTGTTGATGACACTAACGGACTTTGCATTTGATGCGTGCTCCGTATTTTGTTGACGACACTTACAGTCATTGTATTTGAAGCGAAAGCACGATATGGTCACTGGACTTCAGAATAAGCTCATCACGGTCACCACATACATTTTGTCGTGCTAACCAACATGTGGTTGGATGGTTAGGAGGACAGTTGTTTCTCGAGCCCACCAAGGTTAAAGTCCCGGTGCTCGCATTTATCTTGTGTTAATTTTAGTATTTTCCGGCGATGCACGTTCAGTGGGAGGAGACATTCCACTCGACTACGAGGCACCTATGGTGACTTCCTAAAATCTCAAGATCATATATGCTGGCCCAGTCTCTCGAAGGTGCTCATAGGGGTAGGGTTCGCGTGTGTGCGCTTATAGCGGTGAGTGCTTGCACGTATATATGAGCCCTTGCGTCTGTACCGTGTTAAACAAATAAATGGCATGATTATACGGTCACTGGCTCACCTGTACAACTCCGTATTTTGTTGATGACACAATCAATTGACCAGTCAAACGTTCCACGCGGCGCAACTAGTGTTGCACCATCGGGGTGCGTAACCGTGGGGCCCACCTGTCAGCCCGTATATGAAAGAAAGAAATGGTAGTTTGAGTCTGTACTCTGTTAATAAAACAGGAGTACATTTTAGGGTGATCATACGGTCACTGGCTCACCATACAGCTCCATAATTTGTTGATAACACGATCAATTGACTAGTCAAACGGTCCACATTCAGCAGCGCACATTACCATAGGGCCCACCCGTCAGCGCGTATTTGAAGGACAGAAATGGTAATAAATTAGTGGTCGGTGGGTATTCGAAGTCGTGAGACCTCTGGTTGGCAGTCACCGGCGGTTGGGGGGCATTCATTGGGCGGTGGGGTGGGGATCGCCGGAGAAAAAGCTCGGTGCGAGTGGGGGGGAGCGGGCTGCTAGAGGGATGGCCGGTGCGGCAGCGGATCGGAGGTGGGGAGTGGTTTCGGGGAGGGCGGGCCGGCCGCGAGCGGCTGGGGCTAGTGGCTCAAGGGGGGGGGGGGTGTGGAGTTTGATGATAAAGTGGAGGAACTTGATTTCGTATCCAATGGCCGGAAAATCTAATGACCAGAGATGAAAAAGTCAGTCGACTGACGTGTAGCCTCACCCCGCACGTACACATGCACACACGCAAGACACGCACGCATGCAGGCGTGCAACACTGACACATACACATAATGTACACATGCACGCACACAAGACACGCATGCATGCAGGCGTGCAACACTGACACGTACACACACATGCATGCTGGCGTGGAACACTGACACATACACATGCACCCACGAACACACGCACGTACGCACCCATGCATGCAACACTGAAACGTACCCTTGCACGCACGCAACACTCGCACGCTTGCATGCACATAGCGCACGACGCAAGACACACGCTCAACCTATACGTGCATGCACCCTTTGTTAAGGACATGGATTGTTACGGGCATTAATCAATCTTATCTGTGATAAGCAGAACATTGATGTTTGCAGCGGTCTTTATGAATCACAACGTATCGAACGGGCTATCAACATAATAGGCTTATATACATGAAAAAGATGACGTCACACTCAATGAACAATCATTGGTTTATGAAATGCCCGCTTCTGACCGCCCTGGCCCACCAAAGGTCCCTCTGCTCTGCGCTGCCTGCGTTGGGTCACTGACATGCATGCCATGCACCCAAAGAGCCTACACGTTAGTGGAAGAATGGCACGGTGTCCTAGGTCAGAGTCGAGGGCGCCACTCGCTGCATGCCCGGCTGAACATGCCTCTGTGCCGTATTCAAACGCCTCCATGAAACCCGCCCGTGTGGAAGCCGAGAAACCCACTCTGGACACACGTCCGTTCATGACCGGGCCGGCGTTAAACGCAACGCCGGCCGAGCTCCTCCCGTCCACCGTCTACTTAATCTCCTATTTAAACGAGGCCAAATGCTGGCCAAGAATTGCACAGCTCCGCCGCTCCCCTATCTCCTCTACCATTTTGTCCACTATTACAATGGCTTATGAAGAGTAGTTATTCCACATCCAAGCCGGCTGGGTAGCCCGCTGGATACGAGCTGTGCAGCTCGTTGATCCACCTCCCTCCCCTCGCCCGACGGAGCCAGTTGCCGCCCCAAGCTGGCGCGCGCTTCAGCAACTCGCCGCTCCAGGCCAGCTCGACGAGGAGCGGTGCACGGGCGTCGTTGCTGCAGTCCACGCCGCCGCCTCGTACCGCGTCTCCCGTTTCTGTGGCCGAGACTCCCATGCCGGCGACCGCGCCATGCAAGCAGCGGCAGAAGCTGAGTGCGCGGAGAGTGACGAGTCGGTGGTCAGCGCCTCCGCGTCCGCCGCCATCATCGAGGAGAAGTAGAACACGGGAGGCCGCAGCCGCTTGGGTCCCATGAAGGCCACCATGGAGGCGACGCCGGCGTACACAGCAGGTGTCTTGTCGGATCCTTTTGTTGCGAGGACCTTCATCGGCCCCGCATGGGCTCGACGGAAGAGGGGAATGTTAGGACGAACTCGAGCCGGTGCCGGCCATGGCAAAGTAGTGGCCGGTGATGAACTCGAACCGGTGCCGACCACCATCATCTTTGGCACCAGCCAATGATATCAGTTGGGCAGTGGGGAAGCGAGCCATCCTTTGCGCTGAAGCATATACCTCCGGGGCTCCCGGCAGTCCGGTGATCGTGCTGCCGGACATAAGGAACACAAATCGATAGGCGGACAACCATTTAAGCCAGGTATTATATACCTATACTGTCCAGAACAAGCACTGCATAGTTCATTTGAATGTAATGTAATCCGTCATGTTTGTATGAAAATCCGGTATTTTATATGATTTCCGTCGTTGTTTATCTGAAATATCAGTTTGTCTACGTGTTTGCATGAATTTCATCCGGTTGGATGGCGTAATTTGCGGGTCGCCGGTCGGTCTGTGGGCGGCTTGGGCGGCATTGTGGGACAAAAAAACACAGCTCGTGCGAGCTCGTCTCCAACGTGCGCGCTGGAGGATGCATGACAACATGAGCACCCGAGCCATTCCTCGTGCATCGGTGGCAAAGGCACCGGTGGACAAAAGGGTCGCGAATATTTTGGCTACCCCGGGCAAGATCCAAACAGCCCCTCCCAACAGATTCAAATCCCTCGTTCACCGTAGAATTTTTCCATGTGTTGTTTTCATGGACTAGCAAGATGCCCGTGCATTGCACGGAACATCAAGATGCATTTTTTACAAGCTCCCGCATGCATGCAAGGGATAATTAATGTCTTCCTTTGCTAGTACCACGGGGCAAACACCATTAATATTGCATCTATTAGTGTTAGTGGCCTTGTATATCTGCAAATTGTAATTTTGATAGTGGCCCCTTGTATATAAAAATGGAGGGAGAAAGATGAGAGATAAGGTGAGGAGGAGTGGGGTGTGGTGGTGACTGGTGGTCGGATTGGGCGGAGGTGGTGGTGACCCGTGTTAATGTCTAGGTTTGTATCTCTCTCACACACACTACGTAGGTGGGGGATGTGCACGAAGAGAAGAGGTGCACGCATAGCGCACGTACTCCCGTCTCTTTCCCAACCACACCCGTGCGGGTACACGGTGGAGCTCATTTCTGTACGAAAAAGGCAGCCCACATGGTAATTTGGCACGTGTACTGGTTGTCCACTTGGTGGAGGGAGGATCCTCTACCACGAGTGAACAAACAAATTGTGACTTGACGTGTTATGTTAAAAAAAGAGACAAACCATGTGGGGCCTACCTTAGAGGCAAGGCTCTATACACTGGAGTACTTTTGATGTGTCTCGTCAACTCGCAGAACGAGGAGAAGCTTGCTTAGTACGCCGTCTCCCCCACCCACGGGCGCGGTGGCTCGCAGGATGAGGTGAAGCTTGCTTACGAGTAGTAGTAGTACTCCTACTACTGTACACCTTACGCCCGCTCCCTCGCCCATGCGCGCGGTGGCTCGCAGCACGAGGAGAAAATTTTACTCCCTCCGTCTAGGTGAGTAAGTCATCTTAGGTTGTGCACCGTGACCAAGGAGGAGGAGAAAACGAGAGAACTTAATGTTCATTTGCTAATTAATAGCATTGCATGCAATGAACTAACCACTGCATGTCGTGTTTGGTAGTATCAAGTCATTAAAAGCATGCACACCCCACATCTTTTATTGGTTGATATGTCAAGAAACAAGAACGAGGTAGAATTTAATGCACCGCGCCTAAGTGTTTTGGGATTAGTTGGTTTTCGTAAGACGACCACACACCTAGATGGAGGGAGTACTACTCCCTCCGTTTACTCCTCGTCCCTACTACGTACCTTGGTTAGTACTCCCTCCATTTACTTATACAAGGCCAGTATAAAAAATACATTTTGCATCTATACAAGACCACAAATAGTAATCGAGACAAACGTTACTACTCCCTCCTTTCCAGTTTATGGCTTAATTTGAAAATCTCTCCAACCACGGTAGATGGTGAGTGGTCGAATTAATTTCGTAGTTTGCACAAGTAATTAGTACGCTCATTTTTCTCAAGAAGTTATGTTTACCGAGGCATTAATTAGAACGAATGCATGAATGACCACTAAATTTCCATGAACTTGTACATGCATTGGTTAGTTTCCTCTTGACACCGCTTGCGTTGGGTGATCTAACGCACCTCGAAATCCAACATGTAATGGTACTACTACTAGTATAGTAGAATTGAGACTTATCAAACGGAAAAACAAATGTTTTTTAGATGAGCCCTATAAACCCTAGTGGGTACGTACTCCGTAAAAACATATTTTTCCAAAACTAAGTCGCTCCCTTTCATGACTTCTGTAGTATACTCCTTCGTTGACACTCCCTTTCATGAATTCTGTACTTCTTGTCGCTGACATGTGGGACATATAGCAACTGGGTCGACGTGTCAAGCACCAAATAACAGTGCAGAACAGCAAGGGGGACGCACCCCACTTGTACCGGCCCAGTAGTAGTAATGAGCAATGAGACGTCAAATCACAATGCCGCACCTTCCCAGACGGATGAAGCAACCATCATTTCACACTTTGGTCGCCATCATCTCAAACCACGTAGTATTGCTTCTGCCTCAAGAGGGACACACGCATCGCCTTGGTACATCATGACACGTGGGACCACATGACATGCCATGCTCCCCCGCCGATCGCTCGGTAAAATCACCTCATTTTTTTAATACTTCCTCTGTATCGGTTTACTACATGGCATGCACGTCACTCTAGGTTGATAATTTAACTGGCTATACATGTGATGAACAATACTCTAGCCTTTTAAGAAATGTATACTTTTGTATAGTAGTACTATCGATAGATTGCGCCGTGGAGCAAAAATTGAAATTAAAAAAAGGTGGTACATATAGAGAGCGCTCATCGCCAAATTATGCATATAGTACTATTAAAAAAGCTAGTACATGCTTATTTGGGGTGCTAAATTCTATTAAAGAAATACTAGTAGTATGTATCATACCGAGGAGTTAAAGTAACGAGAAGAAACATAACATAGTTTTGCTGGGGCTCAGCACAACACACCCCTCAAATTCAACTAAGCACAACTGAAATTAAACTATGCAACTAATCCGATAGACACTGCATTAGAACCACCATGAGAAACGACACTGACACCTTACTCACTCGGAGGAGTCCTCGTCCACGTCCTCGACTTCGTCCTTGTCCCTCTTCCTCTTGGCCGATACTTCTTTGCTTGAACTGCACACTTGGCTCTTGCTCTTCATCCGACCCTTGTAGATATTGAAACAAAGGTAGCCATCCATTGCAGCATAGTGGATGTGGTCTATAACTAGTACATTCCGCTGCCATGCATGACGATGAAACGTGTAATGAGGTTTCTCCAGTTTACCGTATGAAGGATGAACCATGGCTCCTACCAGGGTCAGCATTGAAGGCTGGCCACCGGAGGGCAGCAGCCGATTCTTCTGGAGGTCGAAGGGGTTGCCTACAACGAGGCCTATCCGATGCAGGACTTCTTTGTCGTTACCAAAGTCTAAAGTAACGAATTTGACTAGGTTGCTCTCGAGGAAGCTCTTAAAATCCAAGCATTCAACGTTGGCATGGCATATGTGGTAGACCAAGCATAACTCATGCACGCAAACCTGGATCACGGCGGGCTTCTTCCTCTCTTTGTCCTTAGATCATTCTCTCGTCCCTAGACTGTGGTGTACTCATCATCTAGCCCAGCGACCCGCTCATCATCTGAGTCTTCGAACATGCGTATGAAGCGAGAAAGGCATCCTTTCACCATCGCGGAAGAACGGGTGTAGATGACGTCGAAATCATCGCCGGTGATGGTTCTAACCTTGTACTCACCACCGATCATGGAGATTTGGGACGCCATGTATTTGGGAGGAGGGTTAGGATTAGTGGAACTGATGTAATGTGAATGGACGGGATGACTAGGAGCAAACCGCCATAGTATTGAAGGACGTGCGGGGACGAGTAGGAGCGAACTGCCAGCGTGCGAACGGTAGGGTAGTGGCTTTCCATTCTCCCATGATACGGGCTTCCGAGATCCCTTGGATCTGAGATCGAACGGTTATTCTGCAAATTTTCAGCAACTTAGCATGCGACCGTTTGATCTCAGATCCAAGGGCTGCCAGGAGCCCGTATCATGGTCGCGCCTACCACGACCGTCACGTCGCTCGCACGGTCACGCCCTTGGAGATTTAACATGGTGCGTTAGGCTATCTGATGTTGGCATGTCATACATAGTCATCACTTAGTCACTCATACTACAACAAGGTTAGCTATAAGGTTGGCTATAAGTGTATTTTTTTACTCCTCTCTATCTCTTTCTTCGTATTCGCTCCGTCCCATAATATAAGAATGTTTTTGACACTAATGTAGTGCCAAAAACGTTCTTATATTATGGGACATAGGGAGTACTAGTATTTATTGCATTTGCCAAGGAGTGACCTCTTCCAATGAAATGGTGTTGCTAAGTTTGCTTCATTTAATTAGCTATAGACTCAAAATTGTCTTTTCACCTAGGTACACGCGCTTAGAACCCTTTCTTCCTTGGGTCACCAAACTTGCCACATCAGACTTTATGCCGATGTGGCAAGCTTAGCACCTGTAGGAGTAAGTAAGTACTACAATAGTGGGCTATAAGCCCGCTTTACATGGCATTTTTGCATGTGTGGAGGAAAGAGGCAAGGAAAAAGTGGAGAAGTGGGCTCTCATGCAAGAGCCAACCTCAACTACATGGTGGAGCATTAGGAGAGGCACTTGTATGGAGGTGGTCAGGAATAGGGAGACTCACGCCGGTCGTAGCGCCGCAGTTAAAATGAAAATGGCAAGTCAAATCACGGGGCCCCACCTGTCCAACAGTAACTTGCTGTCAAATCACACATCCCTACGTTTGCAACAGCCTAATCCCTCGTCTTCTCGCGTCTCTGTCGAATCGACTAGGCGGAACTACCCCGCCTACCTCACAGGAAAAGCCCCGCCCTCGACTTTTAAATACAACTACATCCGCTTAAGAATCCAATGATATAGTAGTACTTTTTGTGACATACTAGTAACTCATATTTAGTTAGTAAAATGGATGACCTAGAACTACGTGCACGCCCTATAAACCGAGACGCCTAAAAATAATAAAACGAGATGGAGAGGGTAGTTCAGCATGTATCTTTTTAGATGAATATAGTCGGGATTCACCAAGGAGCAAAACCAAGGGTAGGCTGCTCCTGTCGTGTTGGCGTAGCAACTCAAGCAGGGTCAGCCGCACACGAAATGGCGACACACTTGATAGGACCCCTTTGGCCGACATGTGGCTCATCCACCGTCTTGTTCCATGTGCGATGCACCAAATTACAGTTCGGAGCAGCGGTTGGAACTGGAGGCACCCCGGTCGTAGCTCCGCAGTAGTAGAAAATGAGCGACGAGGGGTCAAATCATAAAGCCCCACCTTTCCTGCATTAAGCTAGATGGACGAAGCAACCATCATTTCACTCTAGGGCGCAAGAGCATAAAGAAAAGAGAAAACAATGATGCATGCGGCAGCTACCTAGGGCACCCTAGGGTAGGGGTCTCCACTACATATCCTTTTTTTGAAAGCGCCTCCACTGCAAATCGGCTTCTCCCTCGTCCTCTTGAAGAAAACCGATGATGAGTGTGGCGGTAGGGTTTGTAGGAGTACTACAGCGTGCGGGGCCACATCGTAGTAAACGGGTTCGAGTCGACGCATGTGTGGGCCGCTTGGTTTTACGAGAACGAGGCAACATTTTGGGTTCGGGGACCAGTGGAGATATAGTACGTACAAAAAAGTGTGGATGTAGGTTCGACCGAAAGGCAATGATGCATTGAACGCATGAGATTTTGAAACCAAATTATGAATAAATACACACTATAGCATGTAAAGCTTTGAGTCATATATGCATGATGTAGATGTTCGTTTAGTTCTTATAGTTAATCTCATTCAAAATCAATTAGTTTTATAAAAAATTTAAGATTCATGGGGTTGTGCATTGTAAAGTATAAAGTAAAAAACAAATAATGGCAATTCATTTAAAGAAACAATTATGATACATAAGATTCTAGAACAAAAGAGAAGTGCTTGTGTTTAGAGGTTTGTGCATTATGCTTAAGTTCAACCATGGAGTCTTCTAAATTGTACATGTGGCAGATCTGGTGGAATGTTGATGATATCCAACGGCCAGTAGTGCTCGGATTCGCCATCTCTGCCCTGTCGGATTAGCTTCATCCAGTGACCATCTTTCAAAGTTATTGGCACACTATATAGTTCTTGTGCCATAGTTGCATGTTTTGGAAAAAAGCTACTAGTGGGTTGTCTATCTATTTAGGAATAGAAGATGTATACATGGAAGTTGTAGCTAAAGAGATGACATGGAGCATCTCAATTCCTATGAGTAGGGATTGGAAAAGAGATGTCATTTGGTTCACATCATAGGAACTTTTCTATTGAATCTAGAGATGACATGTATCTCAATTCCTATGAGGAGGGGTTAGAAAAGATATGTAATTTGGTCCATATCATAGGAACTTTTATATTGAATATACGCTAATGTTTATTTTCCTTTGAAATTAAGGGAATATAGGAATCCATTCATATGAACCAAGTGGCTCTAAAGCTATAGAAATGATATCATGTTTATTTCCTTTGAAATGTGGAGTATATGAATCTATTCCTATGAACCAATTGGCTCTAAAGGAAAAAATCCTATAAAAATCATTTCATATAGAGTTCCTATCATATTCCTCGACACCAAAGGATGGTTGAAATTGATGCGGGAGATACGATGGTCTTATTGTGTAGACTCCTCCCCCATCTTTATAGTTACCTCTCGAAGATGAATGAAATGATATATACAGGGTATTCTACATGTGCAATTTGGTACACGAAAACTCAGTAAAGTTTGCGAGGTTCGAATTTTCAATAAAGCTATATGCACTGCATTTCGGAACGGAGGGATCATACGGCAGTTGCTAACACTCACGTGGAAGATTTGTGTGTAGGAGGAGTGTTTGTTCTGTTAAATGACATGGCAAAACTGACACTGTCGGATGCCGATCTAATGGTTCTTACGGTGTTCGTCAGGAAAAGGCTTGTGGCGAATGTTTGTCAGATAATGAATTACGGACACATGCATTGCATTGATACGTGCCCCTCCCTCTCACGCACATGCACCCTCACGAGTCGCGACTCTCCCGAGTCCTCTCGCAGACTCGCTCGTCGCACCCACCGTCTATCTGCAGGTAGATGTCGTGCAATATGTGCTCTTCACACCCTACCCTCAGAACTTCTAAAAAACAAAAGACGTCGCGCACATTTTATTTTATCTCACACGTCACACACTTATACTATTACTCTTGCAGCGAACATTCTTTGGGCATAGAATATTGTACTCTCACGAAGAGAAGCGGTGCACGCACGCACTAGTTCTCTCACACCCACTCACTGGTACACGTAGCAGCGCATTTTTTTGAAGCTGGTACAACAAAATCACTCCACTATATATATAAGCAGGAGCCTTAGCACTTGCTTTACTAGGGTTCCTCTCGTTCACTCTCTCATGCTCTCCAGATCTAAGCAAGATGTAGGTGGCCACACTCTCTCGCAGCTGACGGCTGGTCACAAATCCAGTCGGACAACCTCGACCGGGGCAGGGGTGTAGGTGCATCATTCACGCTATCGTCGGCGGTGAGGGAGGAGACCAACGGCTGCCCGCGCGTCCCGATCGGCAGCCGTGCCGTTCTCTCCGAGAGAGCGCTGGCTCGGGAGTGCCTCCGACCCCTTCTTCCTCCCTGCGGTATTATGGCCAAGATGCGGCCTCCCGACGCCGTCTTTGCCACATGCCGACGGCCCTCAGGTATATATTCCTTCAAAACCTGCCTTGCTCTACTACCCCAGCTCCCTTCATGTGGATCTTTTTCTACTTCCGTCCGTTGTTCCAAAGCCACCTAGACTTTTACTATTATTAGAGGTAAAGCTAGTTCATACAGTCGACTCTAAGAGTTGGTTCAAACAGGGAAGAAAGTGGGAAAGCTGTAGCATGAATCTAGGACTTGGTTCTAAGAGGAAACAGGGGAAAGTAGTAGATACTGGCTAACCAACCGGTCTCTTGGTTGAAAAGATGAATAAAGCATGGTGGATGGCGAAGGGTGGGGGGAAGTGGACCTATCTCTTGGTTGAAAAAGGAAAGAAAGTGACGGGTGTTGGGGGACAACGCAAATGAGAATGAGCAGGTCTAGATTTCCTGTGCTCACATAGGAAAATGTCGTCGAGGAGATAAAAAATGGGACAAATGCAGACATGCTGCCTGAGTGTTTGCCGCTCTCGGCAGCCACATCTGCCTCACCACTTTATGCCCCTGCTGTCCCTACGCCCATATCGCTACCGTTAATGTAAAATCACATGAAGCATTAAGCAATGCCACCTAATGTCACTATAAGTAATGGTCTAGTGCCGTCGATAAATTGAAGCAATGCCACCACCATTTTATGAAGTGCTTCCGTCTTGCTTTATTTCCCATGAATTGTGTTTTTGCAGTTACACTTAACTCTCACACCGCTAACATTGCTTCATCCCAGTGGAACTGCACAAATTTGATTGCACATTTACTGACCATGTGCTACTCTCATGACAGTAATACTAATGCTATTGTTCTGCATGTTAATCTAGTGGCATTGTTGATGTGATGTGATGCTACTTACTTAAGGACTCTTCATACTGTCAATCCAGTGCCAATTATAACACAATAGATGCTGCTGTTAATCATATGCCACTACAAATATCTGTCACTGTTTAAATAACCATATTTTGTATTTGCGCAAACAGGGATGTCTGTCACCATATCGTTTCGGGATGTCTGTCTCTGTATCATTTCTATCCGCGCAATCAAAAGCACACACCTCAGTTTTAGTACAACTGCGCAAAATGAGATGGCTATCCCTCGCTGCCGTCATCTAACCTCCAGTCTTCAAGGTATTCCTACATTGGTAGTAACTAAGGTAGAATGACCAACGCAATATAAAAGAAGCTGATTCATATGTTTTACTTCCTGATTGCAGTGTAGGGATGAGCAAAAACAACTGCATCCTAGTCCGGAATGCACTTTCTGCCAGTTCTTCCACGGACCGAGGACTAGCTGGCATGGCTGTACGGCGGTTTTTTGGACAGGTGCACGGACAAGAGGCATTGTGGTCTGGTTATTTCTACAAATAACGGTGCTTAAATGTAGTGGAATGCACAAGCATTTCAACTTGTCAGTACACTGCATGGTTCAGTTCAGCATTCCAGCTGAGACCACAATTATAATTGGTTATTCTAGAATGAGAGAACCTAACCCTGGATGGTGGCAATAAGAAAAAACCAGAGTGAACTCCAGGAAATTTAATCCTGCCGGGAGGCCCTTTGCTGAGAGAAGCCTTGCTTGTTTTTTCCTGATTTGTAAACCTTCTCACAACTTTGTCTTTTGCTGTGAACTAGTATATGTTTTTTATGTTCTATGAATCATTGAGATGTATAAAATTGCTTAACTTATGCTTTTTAAGTTTTTTTATGAAGACGGGTTTAATGTGAGTGTTCCACATGAGTGCTGGACTAGCGTGTGAACGTTTGGAATTTATTACATTGTGGCCTCAATTAACTGCATGAACCACTGTAACAAGATACATAGTTGCTTATATGTCATACATCAGATTGTTGATTGTCAGCTAGTCGATAGCCTAGTGTTGAAGTGAGCTGAGCGAATGTGCCGTGTTTTGCAAAACTGCTTACAAGTGGGGTAGCACCAATAGTGTTTACAAGTACTTATGTATACGTCGGCGCACAGTTCTCGAATGAGTGCTCTATTTCATCAAAACACACACTTCTTGTATGATAAACCGTGACAACTTATGTCTTACCATGCCATATTCATGAAAAAACTAGTGAGGACGCATCTGTTTCGGCAACAATTACGATGGTTCTCACATGATTCACGGGCACACAAAAGTAGCAGCATTTCCCATAGACGGATTCAAATAGAGTACTAGCCCCAGAGGGGTTGATAACAGGAAAGGTTCGGATAATTAGACACAATCCAAACTACTATTAAACACTAGCTGGGGCAACTATTTCATGCCTTGATCTAATTTGGGCTGGACACAAGACGGACCTTGCCATGAACATCATCGAGGACGTCCCGCGGCAGCTCAATCCTGTGAACCTTCATGAAGACAACCTTGTGGCCTTGCCACTAATAAACTTGTTTGTGGAGGCATGCCACGTCATCTTCATGCGTAAGCTTGACAAGAACAGTATGCCTCACAAACAAAGGAGTAGCTTTGAACTTCTTGTGCTTCAGTACACCCTGGACAACACGCCTAGCAACAGTGAGGCTGGAATACAACTCTTCATTGGTATAACCGCAAATGGCTTCCAGGATCAAACAGCCTAAGAACTCTATTTTCCCGGTGCGTATATTCAGGTCATCCGCCTCATAGCGAGTGACATGTACAACCACACAATCCTTGTCTGCATCAGGGTTCTAATTGAAACAGAAACAAATTTTGAATTACTTTTCAGTATAAGAAACACAAGTTATTTAAACCACTATGTATAGCATGGCATCGAAGCTAACAAAATTTTGCATTATTAATCACCACATACTTAGATGAAAAACCACAATCGAGATTGGCAAAGAAGAAAATCACCTTGGGCAGCTCAGTGGGGGGGGGTGGACACATCTTCGAAGGGGGAAACTGCTCCTGCAGTGCCACGGGGGCTGTAACCTAAACGGGCCATTGACCATCTCAGTAGTGGCCGTGAGCATATCTGGGGTTGGCTCGATGGCTGCCTCCATCTTCTTGGAGCTCTCTGTCTCGTGGGGATCAGCCTCCCGCGTCTGCTCCAATATCGGCAGATCTTTGCCTGGTTCTCCTTGGTCCATCATGAAACTGACGAATACTAGGAGACCACTGAAAGGAAAACACAATCGCAATGACAATGAAACAAAAAAGAGAGTGAGGATCAGTTACTTCTTTGCAAAAGTTCTTTTTTTTCTCCGAACAAAAATATACCAACATCACGGATCCGCTTACCTTCCCTTCGTTGGGAGAGAAGAGCAGTGACAGATGCGAGTGTTGCCTTTCTTGAAGACGGTGAGGGAGAAGGGGATTCAGAGAAGAGTGAAATGATGGTTGCTTCATCCGTCAAACTTAGACTGCGGGGGGGGGGGGGGGGGGGGTGGGTGGGGTTTTGTGATACGATGGCTCGTTACTGCCGCGCTATGACCGGGGTGACTCTCCGCCTGCATACTGCCTTCTAATTTGGCGGATGGCATTTGGGCCCGCGCGCTGCATGGCCCGCATGTCGGTGAACAAAAGTATAATGGCATTCAGTAGAGGGAGACGTTTCAATGACCTAGGAGGAGCCAGAAGCGGTAGAGTGTCTCCACTGTACTAGTAGTAATTGTTTTTCTCGGTAGCTGTAGAGTGTCTCCACTGTACTAGTAGTAATTGTTTCTCTGGGCCCAAGACAAAACAGCCCATCCACACTAGTAAATAGTAAAATCAACTCAAAAGCCCTATATTTACTGAATGAGAGGCGCTACCCACACCCAGCACACCGCCCCCCAAAAAAACCCGGGTGCTCTTCTTCCTCCTCGCTCCCACCCACCTCACGTCAGCTCGCTCCACTCGTACCCCCAAATTCCTCACCTCACTCCTACAGAAAACCCCAACTCCCCTTCTTCCCTTCTTCCTCACTACTACAGAAAAAACCTCAGCTCCCCTTCTTCTTCACTCGCACTACAACTAGGCTCGTCATTCGTTACTCTGCTCAAATCCGTGAGCGCGACGCGACGCCTTCGAGGAAAATGGAGTCGGCTGACCCCAGCGCCAAGAAGATGAGGTTCCCGCCAGCAGCGACGCCTGTTGTAGATCCCTCACCCGGCAGTGCGGGGAGAAGCGGCAACCCCGCCCCACTGGATCCCAGGAACCCGTAGAATCTCGGGTGGACCACATTAGCAATCTCCCGGACGCCGTCCTTGGGGAGATCATCTCGCTTCTTCCCACCAAGGATTGCTGCCGCACCCAAGTCCTCTCAATTCGATGGTGCCCTCTATGGCGCGCCGTGCCCCTTAATCTCGACTGTCATCAGCTATCTCTCTTTAATGATTTTGAAATCCCCAGAGCCATCATCTCCTCCCACCAGGGCTCCGTTCAAAGCCTCTGCATCCCGTCATGCTACCTGAGCAAGCATACCATGCCCTGCACGGTGGACGCCTGGCTGAAATCCCCTTAATTCACAGAACTATAGCTGCTTGAGTTCTACTATTCCCCTGGAAATCACATACCACATACCGAACTCCATGAACTTGTGCCCTCAACACCGATATCCATCTCGCGGTTTTCCTCCTCTCTCCACGCCGCCACCTTTGCGCTGTGCTACCTACCAGACAATCTGGTACTAAACCTTCGACTCCCATTTCTCAAGAAACTTTCACTTGTGCGGGTTCGTATATCGGAGGCCTCATTGCACAGCATCATCCACTCCAGTTGCCCTGCCCTGGAGTGCTTGGTGCTTGTTTTCACAGTTAGAATCAGTTGTTGATACGTCTCCGTCGTATCTACTTTTCCAAACACTTTTGCCCTTGTTTTGGACTCTAACTTGTGTGATTTGAATGGAACTAACCCGGACTGACGCTGTTTTCAGCAGAATTGCCATGGTGTTGTTTTTGTGCAGAAAATAAAAGTTCTCGGAACGACCTGAAACTCCACGGAATGTCTTAGGATAATTAATAAAAAATCCTCGCCAAAGAAGAAGACCAGGGGGCCCACACCCTGTCCACGAGGGTGGGGAGCGCCCCCTGGGTGCGCCCCCTACCTCGTGGGCCCCCTGGTGACCCTCCGATGCCAACTCCAACTCCATATATTGGCCTTCGGGGAGAAAAAAATCAGGGAGAAGAAATCATCGCGTTTTACGATACGGAGCCGCCACCAAGCCCTAATCTCTCTCGGGAGGGCTAACCTGGAGTCCGTTTGGGGCTCCGGAGAGGGGGATTCGTCGCCGTCGTCATCATCAACCATCCTCCATCACCAATTTCATGATGCTCACCGCCGTGCGTGAGTAATTCCATTGTAGGCTTGCTGGACGGTGATGGGTTGGATGAGATTTATCATGTAATCGAGTTAGTTTTGTTAGGGTTTGATCCCTAGTATCCATTATGTTCTGAGATTGATGTTGCTATGACTTTGCTATGCTTAATGCTTGTCACTAGGGCCCGATTGCCATGATTTCAGATCTGAACCTATTATGTTTTCATGGATATATGTGAGTTCTTGATCCTATCTTGCAAGTCTATAGTCACCTACTATGTGTTATGATCCGGCAACCCCAAAGTGACAATAATCGGGACCACTCCCGGTGATGACCATAGTTTGAGGAGTTCATGTATTCACTATGTGCTAATGCTTTGTTCCAGTTCTCTATTAAAAGGAGGCCTTAATATCCCTTAGTTTCCAATAGGACCCCGCTGCCACAAGAGGGTAGGACAAAAGATGTCATGCAAGTTCTTTTCCATAAGCACGTATGACTATATTCAGAATACATGCCTACATTACATTGATGAACTGGAGCTAGTTCTGTGTCACCCTATGTTATGACTGTTACATGATGAACCACATCCGGCATAATTATCCATCATTGATCCGGTGCCTACGAGTTTTCCATATACTGGTTCTCGCTTATTTACTTCTGTTATTACTGTTACAATCACTACAAAATACCAAAAACATTACTTTTGCTGTCTTTACTTTTGTTACCGTTATCACCACTATCATATTACTTTGCTACTAAACACCTTGTTGCAGATACTAAGTTTCCAGGTGTGGTTGAATTGACAACTCAGCTTCTAATACTTGAGAATATTCTTTGGCTTCTCTTGTGTCGAATCAACAAATTTGGGTTGAATACTCTACCCTCGAAAACTGTTGCGATCCCCTATACTTGTGGGTTATCAAGACCTTTTTCTGGCGCCGTTGCCAGGGAGCATAGCTCTATTCTTTGAGTCACTTGGGATTTATATTTGCTGGACACTATGAAGAACTTGAAAGACGCTAAGACTAAGATTTTGCCCTCAACTACGAGGGTAGGTAAGGAACTGCCATCTAGCCTTGCACTAGATTCTCCTTCTGTTATAAGTAAGCTTGCGACACCTAAACCTGCTACTGCTATGAATTCTGATATGTCGCATGTTATCGATGATGCCACTTCTGCTCTGCATGATACTTATGATGAAACCACTTCTATGCTTGATACTACTGTGCCCCTTGGTGAATTCTTGATGAGAAAATTGCTAGGTCTAGAGAAAGAGAAATTATTACACCTGAATACAATGATGAGAGTGATGATGAAAATATGCCTCCTATTCCTGAAGGTTATCTTTTTGATGTAGAATCTTCTGCCGCTATTTTTTCTTGCCATGATAGATACGAACTTAAGAGGTTGCTAGTTAAATGGAGTAAAGAATCTTTTAGAGATAGAATGAGACCCGACCCTGCTTTTGCTACTTCACCTATTTGTGTTCCCGATAAGGATTATTATGATTTTTCTATTGGTCCAGATATTTGGTTGAATCTGATCCTTTCTATGGCTATGAATCTGAAACTGTTGTGGCACATCTTACTAACTTGAATGATATAGCTGCCCTGTTTACTAATAATGAGAAATTGCGCTACCTTTATTTACTCAAAATATTTCCATTCTCATTAAAGGGTGATGCTAAGATATGGTTTAATTCTCTTGATCCTGGTTGTGTGCAAAGTCCCCAGGATATGATTTATTACTTCTCTGCTAAATATTTCCCTGCTCATAAGAAACAAGAAGCCTTGAGGGAAATATATAACTTTGTGCAAATTGAAGAAGAGAGTCTCCCACAAGCTTGGGGGAGGCTTCTCAAGTTACTTAATGCTTTGCCTGATCATCCTCTTAAGAAACCTGAAATACTTGATATCTTTTATAATGGACTAACTGATACTTCCAGAGATTACCTGGATAGTTGTGCTTGTTCTCTTTTCAGGGAAAGAACACCAGATGAAGCTGAAATTCTATTGAACAATATGTTGACAAATGAAAATAATTGGGCACCTCCCGAGCCAGCTCCTGACTAGCTCCTGAGCCAATTTCTGAGCCAATTATTGAGCCTATTCCTGAACCAACTCCTAAGAAGAGAGGTGTTCTATTTCTCAGTCCCGAAGATATGCAAGAGGCGAAGAAATCTATGAAAGAAAAAGGTATTAAAGCTGAAGATGTTAAGAATTTACCTCCTATTGAAGAAATACACGGTCTGAATTTACCGCTTGTTGAAGAAGTATATGATCTCAATTACTTATTTATTGAAGAACCTCCCGATATCCTGACACAGGTAGTAAAGGTAAATTCTCTCTATAGATATGATAAAGCTGAAGTCCCTCCTACTAAAATTACTAGTCAGTGCTTGGATGAGTTTGATAACTTTATGTTTAAGAAAGATGACTTTAATGCTTATTTTGGTAGACAATTAAAACAAGATGCCTATATGATTAAACGCTTGGGTGATTATATGGCTGATATTAGAGATGAACTTAAACTTGTTAGCAAACATGCTTCTATGGTTACCACTCAAGTAGAACAAGTACTTAAAGCTCAAAAAGAAGTGCTTGATGAAATGAATAGTAAGAAAAATGATTATGCTGTTAGAGTGGCTACTAGAACCGGTAGAATGACTCAGGAACCTTTGTATCCTGAAGGCCACCCCAAGAGAATCGAGCAAGATTCTCAGAGAAATGATATTGATGTACCTAATTCTTCTAAAAAGAAGAAAAAGTAAAATGATAGGACGTTGCAAACTTCTAGTGAACCTATTGCTGAACCACCTGAGAATCCAAATGATATTTCTATTTCTGATGCTGAAACACAATCAGGTGATGAACATGAACCCAATGATAATGTTAATGATAATGTTCATGATGATGCTCAACCTAGTAATGATAATGATGTAGAAGCTGAACCTGCTGTTGATCTTCATAACCCACAATCAAGGAATCAACTTATGATAAAACAGACTTCGTTGCTAGGAAACATGGTAAAGAAAGGGAACCATGGGTTCAAAAACCCATGCCTTTTCCTCCGAAACCATCCAAGAAAAAGGATGATGAGGATTTTGAGCGCTTTGCTGAAATGATTAGACCTATCTTTTTGCATATGCGATTAACTGATGTGCTCAAAACAAATCCTTATTCTAAGTATATGAAGGATATTATCACTAATAAAAGAAAGATACGTGAAGATGAAATTTCCACCATGCTTGCTAATTATACTTTTAAGGGTGGAATGCCAAAGAAACTTGGAGATCCCAGAGTACCTACTATACCATGCTCCATTAAGAGAAATTATGTTAAAACTGCTTTGTGTGATCTTGGAGCCGGTGTTAGTGTTATGCCTCTCTCTTTATATCATAGACTTGACTTGAATAAGTTGACACCTACTGAAATATCTTTGCAAATGGCTGATAAATCAACTGCTATACCTGTCGGTATTTGTGAGGATGTGCCTGTTGTGGTTGCAAACGTTACTATTTTAACGGACTTTGTTATTCTTGATATTCCTGAGGATGATAGTATGTCTATTATTCTTGGAAGACCTTTCCGTAATACTGCAGGGGCTGTTATTGATTGCAACAAGGGCAATGTCACTATTCATGTTAATGGCAATGAGCACACGGTACACTTTCCGAGGAAACAACCTCAGGTCCATAGTATCAACTCTATTGGAAAAATTCCATCAATTATATTTGGAGGTTTTGAATTTCCTCTCCGTACTGTCAAGGAAAAGTATGATACTCTTATTGTTGGGGATTTTCATATCCCCGTTGAGGTAACTTAGTGCTATTCGAAATTTCTCCGGTTCTGTGTTAATCGGAATGAACTCGTTAACAAGACTTGATCAACCTTGTTAGTGGATTCTTTTTGATGAACATGAGATGGATGAAACTACAAGCACAAACTTCTGTACCCTCTTTATATTTTCTGTTATTTAGTAGAAATAAAGTAAAATAGCACTTTTCTGTCTGTCTCCCGACTTATCCGTGCAATATAAAAATTTCCCGAAAATAAAAGTCCTCAGAATTCCATGCCAATTTAATATGATTTTTTCGGGAATATTTAAGAATTTACTGTGCAAAAATCACCGCGGGGGGAGCTGCCACCTGGCCACGAGGGTGGAGGGCGCGCCGTACCCCCATGGGCGCGTCCCCTACCTCATGGGCCCACAGTGGCCCTCCTCCACTTATTCCCGCACCCATCTTCTTCCTCTGTCTCACACAAACACGAAAAACCAACTCAAGCACGAGTTCCAGCCCCCGTTGCTGTGATTTTCGATCTCCTTGCTCAAAGCACCTCTCGTAAAACTGCTTGGTGAGATTGTTCCTTGGTATGCGACTCCTCCATTGGTCTAATTAGTTTTTGTTCTAGTGCTTTATTCATTGCAAATTTGTGCTGCATAGGTGACCATGTTCTTGAGCTTGCATGTCAAATTTATATGGTTCCAAGTAGTTCCAATGCTTTATATAGGCTCTAGGCACTGGTAGGAGTTGTTGCTATCAATTTTATTGAAGTTGGTTCACTTTTATTTGAAGTTACTAAAAATGTCAGATTGTTTCAGAAATAATGAAGAGATTTTTGAGGGGCTCATCGAGCCGAAGCTCGAAGGAAAAACAAAAGGAAGAAGAACAGAAGCCCAAGTTTAATTTGCCTCGCACCACGGAGGTCCAGCCGTGTGAATGGCCTTCCGATGACTTCTTGAGGAGAGCTGGGATTTATGAAGATTTCTATTTATTAATTGAGAATGCTGGCCTCATCAACTTCCTCCGCGACCAACGTCATCGGTATCTCTTACTCACAAATACTTTTGTGCAAAATTTCTACTTTTTTCCTCAGAATTCACCCCCGTCGGTAGAATTTTATTTATATGACGTTGTTAAGAGAATGCCATTAGCTGAATTTTGCGAGGTTTGCAAAATACCTTTTGAGGGCACCTTGGACGAACCACACTGTAATGAAATAGAAGCTTTTATTAACACTATCACGGTGGGAGAAACCAGGATGGTTTCCGATGCACGAATCACTAGCATACATTTTCCTGTTTTACGCTACTTTGCCTTATTTGCTAGTCGTTGCTTGATAGGTCGCGGAAACTGTGGAAACCTTAGTATTCCTGATATTATGATTTTGTCCATGGTTTATACCAGAATAACTCTATTAGTATGGGTGGAATTGTTGCTAGATGGTTAAGTCTGAACCGTACTAAGGGCCCCATCTTTGGAGGCATTTATGCCTCACGCCTAGCTGAACATTTTGAAATACCTATTAGGCATGAGGAGAAAGAGGAAACATTGCTGCCCTGTGTTTATTTAGATTATAGGAGTATGCTAGCGCATGATTTTCTTGTTAAGAGTCGTGACGGGGAACTCAAATATAAATTGTACTTTGATAAACATCACCCTGAGGTTATTACCTTGCCTGCTCCCTCTTTGTTTAACTTGTGTGCAGGTCCTCACATCATTCCGTGGGCGGCCATTCAAGCCTATCGAAATCCTGCACTCGCCCCAGAACCGGAGCCACAAGATGAGCCTCCACGACTATCTGTTTATTCTTGAGATCCAGAGGAGGCTGCCAGCCAGTGGCAGCCGGAGCCTTCTTCATCACAATATGACCCCAACTTCACTTACGGGTATCCGCCAGGCCATCCCTGGCAATAGACCAACTTAGGCCAAAAGCCTAAGCTTGGGGGAGTACGTATTTCCCACCGACATTACATTCATGTTCACACACACTCATTGCTAGATGTCGGTGTTCATACTCTTTCACTGTAATATCCATGCTAGTTTATTTTCTTTTTCCTGCTTTCTTCTTGTGTGTTTATTAAACCTTAATAAAACAAAAAAAGTTTAGTAGTAGTTTATCTCTTTGCTATAGTAATTAAAAAGGAAAACCCAAAAATATTTCCCGTTCTTCTTTTGCCTGTTGGGAGCTTTCCCGTGTAAATAGCTTTCCTTTTCTTTTCTTTGGGGGTCAGTAGGAGAAGACCATGATTAAATTGTTGAAGTGGCTCTTATATGCATGATTGTTTATTTAACTTAGATCCCATATTACTTGTCTTCTCCTGGTTATTGAATGCTTGCAGATTCCAGCTTAGTCCAATACACGTGCACTCTTATTATTATTCACATCGTTCGGTTGTGCAAGTGAAAGGAAATAATGATGATATATGATGGACTTATTGGGATGAGAAAAGCTGGTACGAACTCGACCTCTCTTGTTTTTGTAAATATGATGATTCATCGTTCCTGAGTTAGCTATTGTGAGGTGAGCATATTCGCATTGACATTTAGAGATTATAGTTGCTTGTGCCATGCTTGATTAGCTATGAGTTATAATGGTTTACCTTGCGTGCCAACATGCTATTAGAATGATTATGATGTGGTATGATGGAATGGTATCCTCCTTTAAATGAATTGAGTGACTAGACTTGGCACATGTTCACGCATGTAGTTGAATCAAATCAACATAGCCTTCATGATATTTATGTTCATGGTGGATTATATCCTACTCATGCTTGTATTCAGTGTAAATTAATTTTGATGCATGTTTACGACTGTTGTCGCTCTCCTAGTTGGTCCCTTCCCAATCTTTTGCTAGCCTTCACCTGTACTAAGCGGGAATACTGCTTGTGCATCCAAACTCCTCAAACCCCAAAGTTGTTCCATATGAGTGCACTATACCTTCCTATATGCAGTATTTACCTGCCGTTCCAAGTAAATTTGTATGTGCCAAACTCCAAACCTTCAAATAAAATTCTGTTTTGTATGCTCGAGCAGCTCATGTTTCAACTAGGGCTGTCCTTATCTTCCATGTTAGGCGGTTATTCTCAAGAGGAGTGGACTCCGCTCCTCATTCACGAGAAAATGGCTGGTCACCGGGATGCCCAGTCCCATGCTTTATGCAAACTAAATCAAAATAATTGCAAACAAAACTCCCCTTGGGACCCGTTGAATGTTGGAGGCACTCGTTGTTTCGAGCAAGCCATGGATTGATGCTTGTGAAGGAGGGGGAGTATAAACTTTACCATTCTGTTTGGGAACCGCCTATAATTTGTTTAGCATGGAAGATATCATCATCTCATAGTTGTTGCGTTGACAGCAAAAGTATGCTGCTCAAAATGTTATTCAATCTCTATTTTAAAAACTGAGCTGTGGCACCTCTACAAATCCCTGCTTCCCTCTGCGAAGGGCCTATCTATTTACTTTTATGTTGAGTCATCATCCTTCTTATTAAAAAGCACCCGTTGGAGAGCACACTGTTGTTTGCATTCATTATTATTGGTTTATATTGGCTATGACTTGACTGGATCTCTTTTACCATGAATTACAATATTTAGTCAGTCCTTGATCTTTGAAGGTGCTCTGCATTTATGTTTTGCGATGTCAGAAAGGGCTAGCGAGATACCATTCCGTTATATCATGTTATGATTATTTTGAGAAAGTGTTGTCATCCGAGTTTTGTTATTATAGCTCGCTAGTTGATTATGCTATTGATATGAGTAATTGTGAGATCTTTGTGTTATTGTGAGTATGGTTAGTTCATAATATTTTCTGAAACTTGAATGCTGGCTTTTCATGTTTACAACAACAAGAGCAAAAAGAGTTTGTAAAAGTTTTTCTTTTTCCCTTTCAGTTTGTCAACTGAATTGCTTGAGGACAAGCAAGGGTTTAAGCTTGGGGGAGTTGATACGTCTCCGTCGTATCTACTTTTCCAAACACTTTTGCCCTTGTTTTGGACTCTAACATGTGTGATTTGAATGGAACTAACCCGGACTGACGCTGTTTTCAGCAGAATTGCCATGGTGTTGTTTTTGTGCAGAAAATAGAAGTTCTCGGAACGACCTGAAACTCCATGTAATCTCTTAGGATAATTAATAAAAAATCCTCCCAAAGAAGAAGACCAGGGGGCCCACACCCTGTCCACGAGGGTGGGGGGGGGGGGCGCCCCCCTGGGCGCGCCCCCCTACCTCGTGGGCCCCCTGGTGACCCTCCGACGCCAACTCCAACTCCATATATTGGCCTTCGGGGAGAAGAAATCATCGCGTTTTATGATACAGAGCCGCCGCCAAGCCCTAATCTCTCTCGGGAGGGCTGATCTGGAGTCCGTTCGGGGCTCCAGAGAGGGGGATTCATCGCCATCGTCATGATCAACCATCCTCCATCACCAATTTCATGATGCTCACCGCCATGCATGAGTAATTCCATCGTAGGCTTGCTGGACGGTGATGGGTTGGATGAGATTTATCATGTAATCGAGTTATTTTTGTTAGGGTTTGATCCCTAGTATCCACTATGTTCTGATATTGATGTTGCTATGACTTTGTTATGCTTAATGCTTGTCACTAGGGCCCGAGTGCCATGATTTCAGATCTGAACCTATTATGTTTTCATGAATATATGTGAGTTCTTGATCCTATCTTGCAAGTCTATAGTCACCTACTATGTGTTATGATCCGGCAACCCCAAAGTGACAATAATCGGGACCACTCCCGGTGATGACCATAGTTTGAGGAGTTCATGTATTCACTATGTGCTAATGCTTTGTTCCGGTTCTCTATTAAAAGGAGGCCTTAATATCCCTTAGTTTCCAATAGGACCCCGCTGCCATGAGAGGGTAGGATAAAAGATGTCATGCAAGTTCTTTTCCATAAGCACGTATGACTATATTCGAAATACATGCCTACATTACATTGATGAACTGGAGCTAGTTCTGTGTCACCGTATGTTATGACTGTTACATGATGAACCACATCCCGCATAATTATCCATCATTGATCCGGTGCCTATGAGTTTTCCATATACTGGTTCTCGCTTATTTACTTTTCCATTATTACTGTTACAATCACTACAAAATACCAAAAACATTACTTTTGCTGTCTTTACTTTTGTTACCGTTATCACCACTATCATATTACTTTGCTACTAAACACCTTGTTGCAGATACTAAGTTTCCAGGTGTGGTTGAATTGACAACTCAGCTGCTAATACTTGAGAATATTCTTTGGCTCCCCTTATGTCAAATCAACAAATTTGGGTTGAATACTCTACCCTCGAAAACTGTTGCGATCCCCTATACTTGTGGGGTATCAGTTGTCTCCAAATAAAGTCACCTAACCTTGTAAGAATTGGAATTTCTTTTGACGGAAGGCAGCTCATCATCCAAGATGCCCCTTCACTTCAAAGGTTGATCCTTGATTCTAGTTATTCGCCGTTGCAAATAACCGTCCTCTCTGCGCCTAAACTAGAGACCTTGGGTGTAATACATGATCTCTGTGCTCATTTCAATATGGTGTTTGGCTCCACAGTTGTTCAGGTACTTTATATTATCATCTACACTTGTAACCATAAGCTGCATTTTAAATTTCTGCCCATAAGTTATATATCATCTTGGAGTACACATTTTGTACTAATATTATGTTCTATGCTCAATGAAGAGTTTCTCCATGGATGGCCTATCAATGGTGCTAGATTCTGTCAAGATCTTATATATCCAAATGATTAGTTTTGATCTGAACAAGATTATTGGCTTGCTGCAATGATTTCCATGTCTGGAGAAGTTGTATATAAAGGTGACAATTTCACACGCACATTGGAAGCCCGCATATAGTGTACTAGAATTAACTGTTCAGTTGTTGCTCTTTCGACACTCTTTTTTTAGACCTTAACTGTTTTCAATCTTCATGTCTATTTAGGCAACAGGACAGGGTAAGAAAGTTATAACCAATTGGTGGATTCGTAAGCATCGGGATTTTCTCACTTCTCATGAGATTCGATTGAAGACAATAACGCTAGAACAATATGTATCCAACCGTGCAAACACTAGATTTGTCACATTCTTCCTACTGAATGCGAGGTTACTATTGTCCATCAGGCTCAAGTTTATCAGCAGCATGGTTTTGACGGATGGGTCTGTCGAAGAGCAAAAAAAGGAGTTTCAAGTGGGCAAAAGAGCATCTGAACGTGCCGGGCTTCTATTTACAACATATTGTGGTCATAATCCAGTAAATTTTACGACCCAGGATGTTCATTCTATGGACCTGACTAATCCATTTGACTGTGACTGCCGAAAACAGTGCTGGAGTTAGATGTTGTTGCCCTTTTCAACCTGGTTTTGTTTTGTAAACCTGATGAACAATTAACCCTCGTGCTTTTGTACAGTTTGTAAGCTGGAGTTAGATGTTCCTGCCCTTTTCAAGTCGGCTGTGACTGTCATATTTTCTTTGAAACAAGGCATGGCTTGCCATTCGTTTAACTTAAAGTGAAATATTGTAACAAATCCCAACCAAGGTACATAACATCACTCTCGTCGGCTACTTGAGCTCATTGTGCGTTACAGAAGCCAAGTAATTAGCCCCCACCAGCACCCACAAACTTATTTCGAACTAGCACATCAAATGGGTTGTAAATTTTCATAGGAAAGGCTGCATGACCGTGATAGATTTGGATTCTGACATTTCGGACCCACGAGGAAATAGCCTAGCCAGTCAACAAACGATTCTGCCTACCAGCCGTTGGATTGACGTCCAACATCTGTCGTGTATCTTGTATCTCTTGTCTTCTTCCTCCAGCCGCCCAAACCGAACCACCCCGTGGGCTCCGCCAGCTCCCGCATCCCATGGCTAGCTGTGCCTCCGCCGCCCTACCGTACATACCCTCCAATGTTGGACAGTCCCTCCATCTATTCCCCCACACGTCCTGTTATTCTCCGGCGACGTCAGCCCCAACACGCACCCGCACCCGAACCAGTCAACCCTCGTACGCCCCTTCGCCTGCGACTGGACCGACGCATCTTCCATGGCTCCTGTTCATTCCATCTGAGGCCTCGCTGTCGTCCTCCGCCTTGCGGCCTTGGTTCACTCACCGTGCGCGGTGCGCCGCCCTCTTGCATTGTCAACGTCGTCAACAACTGAGAGGAACAAGGAGATGACTGTATGTGGAGAGGATGATAGTAGGGACCCACTAGCATCATGGCAGTACGCAAGCAAGTGCCTCTGTATTACAAGCCCAAAAATATGGTTCCTCCTAATGGTTGGACATCTGGGGCTCACGCCATTGTCAACGTAGTCAATAAACGAGAGAATTACACTATGAGCGGCTGACACCAGGGACCCAGCAGGTCGTGCCGTTTTTTTTTGAGGAACAAGAAGTTGTTATTTATACTAGTTTTAGCGACGGATCAGGGTAACAACGGGGCTGTGCGGGGGCCGTGGCCCGTCTAGCCAGGGTTTTATTTATGTTTACCACATCATGAGCCCAGTTGTGTTTTTTTCTTGCTGAAAATGGCTAGCCCAGTTCTATTTTTTTAAGAAATACCCAAACAAGGCCTACTTGCTTTATCGGCCCTGCTGGGCTGCAAATCTTTCAAGACGAGGAGAGTTTCATTCGGTTTACCCAGAAATGGGTTGTACATTTTTTAAACACATCAAACCGGGACTTAGTTTCAATTTTTTCATTACAAGATTTTAAATTCCATTGATTTTTATGCGTGGACAATTATTTGGATTTTATATTTATATAAATTATTTTTCAAAATAGTTTGAATGTGAATCGATATTTCTGGATTAAAAACAGTTGACCGCATCGAAATATGCAAAATTTCGTATAGTTTTTAACCATGGCCACAATATGGGGTGTAATGCTAACAAAAAGAAGATGGGCTCCAAAAAAATCTTAAGAATTAGCAAATGGGCTCTACATTATTAGAAATAATGGCAGATGGGATGTCTGCTGTTTTCCACAGATTTGAGGCTGACTTGTGCGCCTACTACAGGTTGACGCGTATGCTTTCATAAAAAAAGGTTGACGCACACGCAACGCCCTGTAAACTTAGTCAACACACGAGAGCAGTGACTGTTGGATGTCTATCCAACGGCTGTCGTGCTTCTTCAATCTTTGCTCTTCATGGTCCAGCCGCTCAAACAAGCGCCGGCGAGACTGCCTGCTCCCTCCTCCCCGCGGCCGGCTATGCTGCCGCACAGGCCTCACCGCCCCACCGTACTCCCATCGCTAGCCTAGCCATCCCTCTACTGACCCACACCTGCTGTTAATCTCCGGCGACAATAGACGAACCAGTAAACCCTTGTACAGTCGTACTCCTCTCCACGTGGGCATCCACTACCGCGTCTTCCCCGACTCCACGTCGTCCCCTTCCTAGGCCTCGCCGTCGTCCACCGCCCTGGTGCTCTCGGCGCGGCATGGTCAATGTCGTCAATGACCGACTTCCATCGTAAGAGTACTATACATGGAGAGGCTGACAGCTGGGTCCACGGCGGCCGCAAGGAAGTGCCTCTTTATTACACGCAAAATAATTATTCCTCCACCTGACAGCGGGGACCCACCGGACGAGCCACCGTATTCCGCGAAAAAAACGTTTCCCCCCTGACTGCTGGGACCTACCAGCTACACCTTCGCACGCAAGGAAGTGCGTCCGGTCAAAAAAAACGATTCGCCAGCTGACTGCTGGGACCCACCAGCTACACCTTCACATGCAAGGAAGTGCGTCCGGGCAAAAAAAAACAAAACGATTCGCCCCCTGACTGTTGGGACCCACCAGCTACATCTTCGCACGCAAGGAATTGCCTGACAGTTGGGACCCACCTGGTCGAAGCATACATAGCGTTGTCATTCTGGTCACGAATGTGTACGTACATACTGGTGGATGTAGAGGCACGCACGTGTCATAGTCGAGGCGCGCACATGTCGTAGTAGAGGCGCGCACGTAGCATGTACATGTACGTACATCGGCCAGGGTGCAAGAAAGAAAATACGGCCACTTATGTGTATATACAGGCGGGGTCTCGAACGCCTACTCGCGCATATATATGTACGACCAGGGCTCGTGTACATTGGCTGGGTCGGAACGGAGAAACAACGTCGTTGTCATGTTCACGGGGAGCTAACCCGCTGGGTCGGAACAGAATGCGTGGTCGTGTTCATCAGGAGGGCTTGGACAGAACAGGCGATGGAAATGAGGCCTGGCATACCGCAGAAAGGAGGAAACGGCCTTGTGTTCGACTGGCCACGTTCGAAACGGGATCCTTTTCATCGGGAGGGGTCTGGCGTACCGCAAAACGGAGGAAACATACCTCGTATGGTCGAAACGGGGGTCCTATTGATCGGGAGGGGTGTGGCGTACCGCAAAACGGAAGAAACGACCCTCCTACAGTTGAAACGGGGGTCCTGTTGATCGGGAGGGGTGTGGCGTGCCGCAAAACGGATGAAACGGACTTGTCTTGGAGCGCTACGGTTGAAACGAGGGTCCTGTTCATCGGGAGGGGTGTGGCATACCACAAAACGGGACTCCACGGGATACTGTTCATCTCCACCGTCGACCTCCTCCAGCCTCCACGGGCTACTGTTCATCCACCGTCGACCTCCTCCAGCTTCCACCCGCGACTATTCATCCACGGGCTCCTGTTCATCAAACCTCCACCACGCGCTACTCCACCGGCTACTGTTCAACCACCCCTCTCCACGGGCTCCTGTTCAACCACCCCTCCACGTATTGTTCATCCACCCCTCCACCGTCTACTTTTCATCCAGCCCTCCACGGGGTCATCCTGTTCATCCAGCCCTCCACACCATGGGGTCCTGTTCATCCAGAGGCAACACCACCGCTGACTGTTCATCCACCCCCCGCTCACTGTTCATCCAGATAGGCAGCATCCATCGGCTTCAGTTAGCAGCAGTAGCGAAGGAATCACTCGATCGGGTTCAGTTAACAGCCATCGATCGATCGCTCGGGTTCAGTAACACATAGCCTGCAGTGCAATTGCTCGGGCTCAGTTAGAGCCCAACGCCTTGCTCGGGTTCAGTTAGAGCCCAACGCCATGCTCGGGTTCAGTTAGAGCCAACGGCTCGCACACACGCGCGTACGTGTACGAGAGAAACGTGCATCGCTCTGCCCCCGACCTCCCACCGTAACCGGGAACTCCCCAAAATTTTCCTCCCCCTCGCTTCTACAACGGTTTTTTCCATCATGGACGGCCCAAAGAATGTCATGCAGCTGCGTCTCCGGCCTGCCCAGGATGAAAAGCCCATTTTCTGTCTTGATTTTTTGTCACAGAAGTAGGAGCCCACCACATCTA
The DNA here is from genome assembly GCF_018294505.1 of Triticum aestivum. Lineage (NCBI taxonomy): Eukaryota > Viridiplantae > Streptophyta > Magnoliopsida > Poales > Poaceae > Triticum > Triticum aestivum. The sequence goes on along the minus strand of NC_057807.1, from coordinate 611,129,099 downwards.
TGATGATACCGGGTTTTGTCACAATTATCATCATAGAAATGTCATATGTATGACAGAATTTTCGTTCGGCCCAAAATGTCACGGATGTGTCTTTTTTTGTAGTGCGCCTGCCGCCGCTGTCGGCTCCTCGCTTGTCGTGCCGCCGCTGCCGTCTGCCGTACGCTACCGCTGTCGCCCCGCCTGCCAGCCGACAGCCCCCACCGCCTGGCCTGCCCCCTCCGTACGTGTCGTTCGCGTCGCCCGAGGGTCAAAGCAGCTGCCGCCTACCGCGTGGTCATTAACGTGGCGGCGTTAATAGCCCCGCTGCCACCTGCGTGCCTCCTCCCCGCCCCGCTATAAAACACGACGCCCCTCCCTCCGACGCCCACACCCGTCCCACCGACCCCACTGCCGCCTGCCCGCCACCTCCCTGCCCCGCCACCTCCCCGCACCCGATGGCCTTCTTCCGCGGCAGCAGCAACACCTGACGATGACGTCCCCGGCGCATGCCCGACGAGCATCGGAGTGCCAGAGACGGAGGAGCTCCACCGCTACTACCTCCCCGTGCCGCCGGGCTGTCGTCTTCCAAGCAACTAGAAGATCAACATGGACGGCTTCACGACGCCGGGACCCGGCGCGACGGAGGAGGAGCTCCGCAACCATAGCGGTGGCCGACACAACATCGAAGGCCGCAAGAGATTTTGGTGTGGGAAGGATTATTGGGAGGTCATGGCCGCCTTCCACCTTGCGGCGGCCGGCATGACCCCCGACCTGACGGGCTGCAGCGGCCGTCTTCGCGCACCGCCTCCACCACAGGATCGCCACAGACGAGGCAGCGGCCACGGTGCACACCCGGCATCGACGCCCGCGCCGGCCGCCTCTCCCTCGCCGCCGGGGATAGACTTGCCGCCGGAGCAGGTCATCCTCCGTGAGGACGGCGATCCGGATGACACCCCGAGGTACCACGTGGGCGTACTGGCGTCGGAGGCTGCTCCGGCGGCGGCGGCAGCGATGGAGGCCGCCGAGATTGCGGCCGCAATCCAGGCGGCCGAGGCGATGGCGGCGCAGCAGGCGGCAATGGTGGTGCACCAGGCGGCAATGGCGGCGTAGCAGGCGGTGATGGCGCCACCGGAGTGGCAGCAGGTGCCGTCGGAGTGGCAGCAGGAGTGGGAGCAGGCGCCGGCGGAGTGGCAGCAGGCACCGACGATGGAGGAAGAGGATTCCAACGACGATCTGGTGGACTGGGACGACGTCGTGAACCGGTCCAGCAGTGATGACGACGGCGGCGACGACACGGCCGTGATTGACCTCGTTGATAGCGACGACGAGTAGTTTTTTTAGTGTGTTCTTTAGTTAATTTGGTTATGTCGTTCTAAGCCTATGTACTAGACTTTATGTATGAACTTGTAATCATCGAGTTTGCTCGACAATGTAAAATATTTTATCTATGTTGAATGAAATTTAAGTGAAATTTGTTTTATCCATTTCATTCGATAGTTTTGATTTGATGATGCTTTTGTACACGAATATATGCTAAAACATAAAAAAATAGTAAGGATCCTCAATGTAAAGGTACGTGATTGCATGCATGTAACGGAACGAAATTTTGCTAGTTTGTGTGCATCCCTAATGTAGTCTTGCACGCACGATATGAACGAAATCAGATAGGAAACACACGCCGCGCCACGTCCAGGCAGTGTTTTTGTGATTTTTGACCTGGAAAACCCTAGAAAATGCGTCGAGCATCGGAAAAATACATAAATTGGCGTGGGTGCTGTGGATGGTGATGCCAACGTGTGGAAAAAGTTTCGTGACATTTGATGGTGTAGAAAAAAAACCGTAGTTGGGAACCCCCTCACCGGCAGACCGAGAAGTAGCTGGTTGCACTGGGGCTACGTGATCGCATGCATGCAAGTGCACCAAAGTGTGCGTACTTGTGAGCACGGCCAACGTAGGCCCCCATGCAAGGTTGGAATGAAAACAAACACAAAACGGATGTTGTGTCACGTCCGGGCAGTGTTTTTGTGATTTTTGACCTGAAAAACCCTAGAAAATGCGTCGAGCGTCGAAAAAATACGCAAATTGGCGTGGGTGCTGCGGATGATGATGCCAACATGTGGAAAAAGTTTCATGACGTTTGACGGAGTAGAAAAAAACCGTAGTTGGGAACCCCCTCTCCAGTAGACCGAGAAGTAGCTGGTTGCACTAGGGCTACGTGATCGCATGCATGCAAGTGCACCAAAGTGTGCGTACATGTGGGCACGGCCAACGTAGGCCCCCACCCAAGGTTGGAACAAAAACAGACAGAAAACGGACGTTGTGTCATGTCCGGGCAGTGTTTTTGTGATTTTTGACGTGGAAAAGCCTAGAAAATGCGTCGAGCGTCGGAAAAATACGCAAATTGGCGTGGGTACTGTGGATGGTGATGCCAACGTGTGGAAAAAAGTTTCGTGATGTTTGACAGAGTAGAAAAAAAACCTTAGTTGGGAACCCCCTCTCCGACAGACCGAGAAGTAGCTGGTTGCACTGGGGCTACGTGATCGCATGCATGCAAGTGCACCAAAGTGTGCGTACCTGTGGGCACGGCCAATGTAGCCCTCCACGCAAGGTTGGAACGAAAACAGACACAAAACGGACGTTGCTTCACGTCAGGACAGTGTTTTTGTGATTTTGACCTGGAAAACCCTAGAAAATGCGTCGAGCGTCAGAAATATACGCAAATTGGCGTGGGTGCTGTGGATGGTGATGCCAACGTGTGGAAAAAGTTTCGTGACGTTTGACGGAGTAGAAAAAAAACAGTAGTTGGGAACCCCCTCTCCGGCAGACCGAGAAGTAGCTGGTTGCACTGGGGCTACGTGATCGCATGCATGCAAGTGCACCAAAGTGTGTGTACATGTGGGCACGGCCAACGTAGGCCACCACCCATGGTTGGAACGAAAACGGACAGAAAACGGACGTTGTGTCATGTCCGGGCAGTGTTTTTGTGATTTTTGACGTGGAAAAGCCAAGAAAATGCGTCGAGCGTCGGAAAAATACGCAAATTGGCGTGGGTACTGTGGATGGTGATGCCAATGTGTGGAAAAAAGTTTCGTGATGTTTGACAGAGTAGAAAAAAAAACCTTAGTTGGGAACCCCCTCTCCGACAGACCGAGAAGTAGCTGGTTGCACTGGGGCTACTTGATCGCATGCATGCAAGTGCACCAAAGTGTGCGTACCTGTGGGCACGGCCAATGTAGCCCTCCACGCAAGGTTGGAACGAAAACAGACACAAAACGGACGTTGCTTCACGTCAGGACAGTGTTTTTGTGATTTTGACCTGGAAAACCCTAGAAAATGCATCGAGCGTCAGAAATATACGCAAATTGGCGTGGGTGCTGTGGATGGTGATGCCAACGTGTGGAAAAAGTTTCGTGACGTTTGACAGAGTAGAAAAAAAACCGTAGTTGGGAACCCCCTCTCCGGCAGACCGAGAAGTAGCTGGTTGCACTGGGGCTACGTGATCGCATGCATGCAAGTGCACCAAAGTGTGCGTACCTGTGGGCTCGGCCAACGTAGGCCCCCACGCAAGGTTGGAACGAAAACAAACACAAAACGGACGTTGTGTCACGTCCGGGCAGTGCTTTTGTGATTTTTGACCTGGATAAGCCTAGAAAATGCGTCGAGCGTCGGAAAAATAGGCAAATTGGCGTGGGTACTGTGGATGGTGATGCCAACGTGTGGAAAAAATTTCGTGACATTTGACGGAGTAGAAAAAAAACTTAGTTGGGAACCCCCTCTCCGACAGACCGAGAAGTAGCTGGTTGCACTGGGGCTACGTGATCGCATGCATGCAAGTGCACCAAAGTGTGCGCACCTGTGGGCACGGCCAACGTAGGCCCCCACGCAAGGTTGGAATGAAAATCGACACAAAACGGACGTTGCGTCACGTCCGGGCAGTGTTTTGTGATTTTTGACATGGAAAATCCTAGAAAATGCATCGAGCGTCGGAAAAATACGGAAATTGGCGTGGGTGCTGTGGATGGTGATGCCAATGTGTGGAAAAAGTTTCGTGACGTTTGACGGAGTAGAAAAAACCCGTAGTTGGGAACCCCCTCTCCGGCAGACCGAGAAGTAGTTGGCTGCACTGGGGCTACGTGATCGCATGCATGCGAATGCACCAAAGTGTGCGTACCTGTGGGCACGGCCAACGTAAACCCCGACGCAAGGTTGGAACAAAAACAGACACAAAAGGGATGTTGCGTCATGTCCGGGCAGTGTTTTTGTGATTTTTGACCTGGAAAACCCTATGAAATGTGTCGAGCGTTGGAAAAATACGCAAATTGGCATGGGTGTTGTGGATGGTGATGCCAACGTGTGAAAAAAGTTTCATGACATTTGACGGAGTAGAAAAAAAACCGTAGTTGGGAACCCCCTCTCCGGCAGACCGAGAAGTAGCTGGTTGCACTGGGGCTACGTGATCGCATGCATGCAAGTAAACCAAAGTGTGCGTACCTATGGGCACGGCCAACGTAGGCCCCCACACAAGGTTGGAATGAAAACGGACAAAAAAAGGATGTTGCGTCACGTCCGGGCAGTGTTTTTGTGATTTTTGACCTAGAAAAGCCTAGAAAATGCGTCGAGCGTCGGAAAAATACGCAAATTGGCGTGGGTGCTGTGGATGGTGATGCCAATGTGTGGAAAAAGTTTCGTGACGTTTAGCGGAGTAGAAAAAAACCCATAGTCGGGAACCCCCTCTCCGGTAGACCGAGAAGTAGCTGGTTGCACTGGGGCTACGTGATCGCATGCATACAAGTGCACCAAAGTGTACGTACCTATGGACACGACCGACGTAGGCTCCCACGCAAGGTTGGAATGAAAACGGACACAAAACAGACGTTGCGTCACGTCCGGGCAGTGTTTTGTGATTTTTGACCTGGAAAACCCTAGAAAATGCATCGAGCGTCGGAAAAATACACATATTGGCGTGGGTGCTATGGATGGTGATGCCAACGTGTGGAAAAAGTTACGTTTGACGGAGTAGAAAAAACCCGTAGTTGGGAACCCCCTCTCCGGCAGACCGAGAAATAGCTGGTTGCACTGGGGCTACGTGATTGCATGCATGCAAGTGCACCAAAGTGTGCGTACCTATGGGCACGGCCAACGTAGGCCTCCATGCAAGGTTGGAACGAAAACGAACACAAAACGGACGTTGCATCACGTCCGGGTAGTGTTTTTGTGATTTTGACCCGGAAAACCCTAGAAAATGCGTCGAGCGTCGGAAAAATATGCAAATTGGCGTGGGTGTTGTGGGTAGTGATGCCAACGTGCGGAAAAAGTTTCGTGACGTTTGATGGAGTAATTTTTTTAAAAATAAGTTTATCTTCGTGTGAAGTTAAAAAAATAAACAAAATGACAAAATAAACATATTTAATAGTGTGATGTGACTTTACGTAACTGCCCGGGCAGTACACTGCCAGACAGTGTACTTCCGGGCAGTTATGTAGAGTCATATCACAATATTAGATATGACCATGCATGGACTAACCGAGGCAGCTATATAAACTAGTCGGGGCATCCTTCGGCGGCCGAGGTGGGACTAAACTAGCATGGCTGCCGCCCGCCGACGCTAATCCACCCGTGTCGTCTGGGGCCCGGCCCAATCATTGCGGACGACAGTGGAGACAGAGGCAACGCGGGCCCGACCGAATCTATCGTGATTAGGACCTGGCACGCCCGCCGCCATATGCCCTTGTCACCCACGACGCCCTGCCCCAAGCCCTAACCCACGCCTCCATCTTCCCCAATCCCCTGACGCCCCTCACCCTGTCCTCTTTAGCGCCGTACATCCACCCCCTCTGGCCCCGTGACGCCGCGTCACCGTCCATCCACCGCCGTTGGAGAACACCTCATCCTCCGTCCGCCGATCGACAGCATGCCATCCACCGTGGTCGTCCGTCGAGATCACGTCACCCGAAGTTTCTGACGTAGGCGGCCGCGGTTCCACAGCACGCCAACGGCGTCGTCATCACCATCACCCCACCCCCCCCCCCCCCCGCGGCCACCGACGACCGCAATGGTGGGAGGTAATTATTTTGTTTGTTGAACGGTGCATTCATCATGTTCATCATCTAGACATGTAAATTAGCTAATATATTTTTTGCTCCTATTCGTAGTGATGGAGGAGTTCGGAGAGATTTTCTGTTCTGTTGAGAAGTGGTGTCTGCTCGTTAGCAAACTGACCTCTAGGCAAAAAAAACATTTTGCAAGCACTAGACTAGGACAAATGTTGATGATTCCTAGTGTGCTCATGCGCAAGTGTTTGCTAAAGTTTATTATTAAATCATATGCATTTGACAGAAAAAGGTTCATCATGCCATCAAGAAACGGTGCGATATCATTGCGTGCTGAAGATGTGTTTGATATTTTTGGCCTAGTGAACAAGGGCAGAGATGCCATGAAAGCATTAGGTAAAGGGGGGTTAAAGGCGAAGGTGAAGGTGCCGAGTCATTTCAGAGATTCGAGTACGAATGAAATAATGATAGACCAGCTTATACAGGACATCACTACTAGTGGCACGTATGATGATGATTTCCAGCGTAGAATTGTGTTGGTTCTTCTAGGCACGGTTCTTGCACCACACTCCATGGTAGAAGTTCCTAATGCTTTTTAAAAGTTAGTGGAGGATGTGGAGAGCATCACATCATTTAACTGGAACGCGTTTACTTTACGCGTTTGCGTCGATGGCATCACGAAGACTGTATCGGATCTTACAAAATTTACATGGCCGGTGGGAAACCTGGCCCTCATAAAGGTAAATTGTATGTTATATATTTTATTTCGAACTATAGGTTGTATTGTTAAGATTGCTAATATATTTAATGTTCATGCATTACTTGTTTTGGGAGAAAGTGCAGCCACTTGATGAAGAGACATTTGATCCACTGGCGCATGAGTATCCGCCGATGCTTAACTGGCCAGAAGTTGAGGCTATGAAGCATGACGCGTACGACACATCATACAGCCGCGGGAATGGGAGGGTAAGTATTTACGGTTTGCATGCATGCAGTTATGGAACGTTTTAAATGTTGAGTAATTTAAAATGATTTAACATGGCACTGGTTGATGACATAATAAGTGAGAAGCACAGACAGACAATAATTGCTCAAGAGGGGAAATTTGTGGAGGAAGAATCTGAGCCAGTTGATAGAACAGGTCGTTCGCGAAAAAGGAAAGATAATAGAGACGAGGCTTCCTCGAGCAAGGACACTACCTTAGATCAACTGATGAAAAGCATCAAAGATATGCAAAAATAAATTCGCCTTGTCCCTAAAAAATGTGTTGAGGTAATTAGTGATGTGTTCTTCAACTTACATGGGATTATTCGTATTGTTTGCATGTACTTAATGCTTCCCATGTGTTATTGCAGATAGCACTGGAGGAGATGGAGAAGAAAGGTCTTGTCTTCAAAACAAATAGAGGGCTTAGTGATGTTGAGTTTGTGGAGCATAGTGAAAACTGGATGGGGAAGTATGGTCCGTCAAAATATTTTACAGATGTAAAATCAACTCCTGCAAAGGAAAATATGGACAACGGGGTGGAGGCATCCTTCACCAATGGGAACGGGAAGAAGTCTGCACGTGAGAAAGGTATGCATCTCAACACACCCGGTACAAGAGATGAAGAGGACCCCTTCGTTATTGAGGAGAATGGTAATTCAACCGACCCATCGTTTGCAACGGTAGTCACGAATGACTTTCCAGCTGTTACTTCAACCCCCAAGAATATAAATGCAGTTTCAGATGGGTCTAGCACCGATAAATCTGAGGAGATTAGCATGGATAGTCTGAACACGCGTATAAAAAGTGCAAAAGAAAGTGACACTAAGGAGAATGATGGGAAACACAAGAGAAAAAAGTCAAAGTATGTTCTTTCACCCTACCAGCAAAACGGTGGACGTGAACGTCCAAAGAAAAGTAAATGTTTGGTACTTTGTTTTGAAGATATCTCAGTCCTTCCATGCACAATTTATGTACTCATTGTTTGATTATATTTTAGGTTTGTTTGGTATAAGAGACACTATGATTAGTACCGATTACATTACTGAGGATCACATAGATGCCGTGAAGGTTTATATCCAGACACTAGCAGACTCGGCAAAGCTAAGTAGGAAAACTGTCGTGCACATGACAGGAATTGCTGGGGAAACATGTACAACTGATATGCTTCAAGCCATCATTGCAAAAAAATGGTTGCATGTCGGTGTAAGTATTACAACAAATATATGAAGTTGTACATGTCATATTTAATTTTTTCCTAATAGGAGTATTGCTATTATGTTATTTTTCTGGTCATCAATAGTTATTGGAACCATATGCAGACCCATAATCATCGTGATGACCGTCACATTTGATCATCTTGGGTGTCACACTGGCTTATTCTTCGTGCTGAAGGAAAGGTTAAGAACTCTAAGCACCATTTTCTGGAGCATTTCACAAACCAAAGTAAAATGGTGTCTAGAGTTAATGATGAGTATTTCATTACAGATAAGGTACTTCACTTCTGTATGATCCTTCATAGTACATAACTATTTGTGTGTCCAAGAACTTGAATAAACTTTGTTGTAGGCATACTTTCCTTTTCATGTGGAAGAAAATCACTGGATAACAATTCTCATGCACAACAAGAAAAAAGAGTTTCAAGTTTTAAATTCTACTGGTAAATGCAGCAAGGGAGTTCTTAAAAAAATAAGGCAGCTGGTAAGCTTCTTTCTTTACATGAAACAAGATAGATACTAGTAATTAGTTATGTACTTCATATGAACTTCACATTTTTATTTCAGAGGGCATAAATAGCTAAAGATACGTTGGAGCTGAACTCCCTTATACAAAACGGAACATCCAGACGTATCTTCCTGGCCAATAAATGAGTACGATATGCCATTACAAGAGGACGGGTATGTTCAACTGTTTAATTTCTAAGTACTTCTCTGACACAGCAATGCCTGACTTGCGGTTTTTTGCAGAGTTTCTTGTGGTCTGTTTGTGGTGAAATGCATTCAAAACTGGAACAGAGATGAATGGATATTTGACTTTGATGAAGCTGAGGTTAATGCTTCAAGGGGACACATTGTAGCTGAAATACTTTTTTCAGAGTGCAACACGATGGAAACTGTGAAAGAGAAGAGTTTGAAGATCATGGACAAGAAATTAGTCCGTTGATGGGTTTTTGGCTACGAGGACATTCTTTTTCTTATTATCGCAACTAAATAAATGTGTCGTTGATGGCACTTGGAACAACTTGGATATTAAGACATTTCTTATTGTAATGGGGCATGATTATGCACGTCCGCAACTAAATAAAGGTGCCGTCGTCGGTACTAGCTACAATATTTATTTTCCAACTATATATGTTCAACTGCTATCTGGTATATGCTTATGTCATGATGATGCCGCCTTCTGCTGGCTCTTAGAGTTTCATATAAATGGAGGCGGACGGCTGCCTGTATGTGCAATATTATTATGTGATGATAATGCCAGCCGCCGTTTGTTGGCTCTTAGATGCACATATAAATGCAGGCGGACGCCTGCTCGTTTGCTCAAAAAAAATTGACTAGAAAAAAAACACAGCCTGACCTTCGCTTGTGGACCCATAGGGGACTGTGCAACCAACCCAAATCTAGCCGACAGGCGACTCGGGCGGTCGATGCAGACCCCACAAAGGCCCACAAGGAGGCCCAACGAGGCTGACAAGGCGCTGGTAATAGAGGAGTTCGAGAGTACCAGCCGACGCGGCTATTTAAGCCGGTCGGTGCGCCCTTCCGTTGGCGAGGTGGGACTAAATAAGAGCCGGCTAAGCATGCGGTCGACGCAACGCTGACGAGGCTCCATTTCTGCAACGTTGCTGCCTGGCCCATGTCAGCCCAATACAACAGGCCCAGCCTCGCCCCTCCCCGGCCCAGTCACCGTCGCCTCGCGCGCCTGAGGAAGTAGTTTAGTCCCACCTCGGAAGCTGACGGGGGAGAGGACCAGCTTAAATATGCCGGCGTGCTACACAGGTCGAACTCCTCTCTTAGTACTCCTCTCTTAGTACACATAGCAGTACAAATAAGATGGCAATTCATTCAACAAATATGATGTGTGATATCACATATGTTCACATAAAGTTTTCTGCCATACACGTACGAACAAGAGACAACATAGTTTATTCGGACTAGACTCGTGTGACCAATTTTATTCTTCCAACATAGCAAGATGCTTCTCTACGCCCAATTCTTGAACATAACATAAAAATATGGGTGAGAAAATATAGTTGTTAAAACCGAAGTAGCAACATAACAAAAAATAATAAGGTAGCATCTTACTTCTGGTTTTTTTGACATGTAGCCTTTTTATGACCTGATTGACTACACAGACTGCACAAAGGACCATTTTTTTTCTCTGTAAAATCTTTTGGCCTACCATTCTTTGTAACATCGGGGCCCCCCTTTGACCACCCCTTCTTAGGTGCACCCTTCGTCAAAACTTTCTGAGGATCACCAATACCAGGTTCAACTTGTTGCGCTTGACTTGCCTCCTTCATAAGCTTAGCATACCTTCTACTTCCTATAAGTTCCTCCTATGGTATCTTTTTCTGTGCTATTATGTTGTCCAGACACTTCATCAACTCGTCAAACAAGAAGGGATCATTTGCTGCAGCATGAGTTGCCTCTGCGGTTTTTATGCTTATTTGACTATACCGGTCTCTCTCTATGGCCCTAACCAACCCCATCCAAACATATCACTCTTCCGCTGCACAGCTAATCCATCTCTCGCATTTTTTGACAACCGATGAAGGACACAACACTTTGGTATTTCAGTTATGCTCAGACGATGGAGAATAAAAAGAATGTGTTTGCATGGCAGGCCTTTCCGAACCATCCTAAGGCAACTGCATGTTATAGTTTTTTCCAAGTTACCTGGTTCATAAACAACATTGTACATGAACTTGTGGTTATCCTTCCATGTCACCAAATAAGTCTAACGCTCAATTCCCATGAGCGTCTCAAATATCTCCAGCTGACCCATCTTGTGCAAATCATCTTGCAGGATGTAAAAATTAGCAGGTGTGAATACTTTGGCGGCATGCTCCTCAAGTGCCTTATATCCAGTAATTGACGGTGGTTCTTTCTAGTGTGGCTCGCAGTCATCGTACACCTCATTATCACGCAGGCGAACTATACAGTTCTCATAATGCACAACCAAATCAACTATTGTCATACCGTAGTCCAGGTGAAGGTGAAGGCAGGAGTTGAGGCTTTCGCTTCTCTGGTTACTTCGCATACCAAGAAAAAAACCATCGGAAAGATATGAAGCTGCCCAAAGTCTCTTCTTCCTGTACATCCTGTCAAGCCACTCTTGAGTTCTATCCGTCTTCCACTTATTATAGAAAGCGGTCCATCTCTGCTCAAAGTTCGCTTGAGAGGTGGCATAGTATAGGAGCGATCTGAACTCATCCAGTGACTTGTAATGCAGGTGCCTCTACATATTTTTCTCGATATGCCAGGAGCAAAGACGATGGAAAACATCTGAAAGGACAGTTCGAATAGCCCGGATCATTAAAGCATCACCATCTGTAATTATTGACTTTGGCTTCACTTGACAGTTTTCCTTCAAAAATGTCTGCAGCAGCCACACATATGTCCCTTCCATCTCATCAGCAATGATGGCACATCCAAACACTGTGGTGCAATGGTGGTTGTTAACTCCGACAAAGGGGACGAATGGCATACCATACTTGTTCATCTTATACGTGCTATCAAACACGACCACATCTCCGTAGTCCTGATAGTCCCTCCGCGACTGTGCATCACACCAAAACATACTCTTCAGTCGCCCTTCCTTGTCACGCACATACTCCAAAAAAACTCAGTGTCCTTCTTCTTTCTGCTCCTCATAATGCCAACTGCCGTCTCTGCGTCACCTTTTGCAATGAGCTTCATTTTTTCTCTGCAACAAAGATTTTAAATATCCCTCCTGATAAGCCCGCACTTAACGTACGAACCATATCTGCTGATAAAGTTGTCCATTATTATATTCTTTCTTATGCCGGCCACTTCCAACGCCAATATCTCTGCCCTCGTCCCTTCTCCAATCCGTCTGTGTGACCACAGAAAACAAACCTCGTCGGGCCTAGCCATCACGTGGTTGTGATCATCCACGAATGACGCGATGAACCAAACACCACGTTCTCTATCCAGCTTCACCACCATATGTGCACCGCAATCGCAACGAGTCTCTGGTCTAAGCCTGCGCTTGCGGCCCTCCATGGTTATAAACTTGCTCTGTCTTCTACCTACCGTGGAGCAAAGAAATCTCCGGTACCGTATCGTTCCTGAAGCACCTCGTTTGACCTTCTGTATTCTGATGCTAAACCCATTCTCTTTGGCGTGATTGTTATAGAATATTTATGCATCACCTTGCGACCGAAAGGTCATAGCCATCACCTTCCAATGTGTATCCACCATTTGCTGCTGCCTTCAAGCCTCCTCAATGTCAATATCCCCCTCATCGTGATCACCGCTAATACCATCTAACTCCTCCTACAAAATTCATATGAAAATATATATTTAATTACTATCATTTAATTCATATTGTTCATCAATGTACATCATCTATCTACGAACCTGGCTCAAGTTATCCGCGAATGATTCCTGTAAACTATTTTCCACATTGTCAACATCCACATCGTCCAGCAAATTTGTATACATATAGAAATAGTTAGCCATGCCATACATTGCAGTTTCATAGATGAAATCAAAATATACGGCACTTACGTTTTCACTATTTGCGCCATGTTAATTATGATCAAATCCTCCGGAGGCAAGATATCAAATGACGACACAGAATCATTGTCACTGCTGTCATCATCTTCATTAAAAATATCGTTATCATTCCGAGTCGCCTTATTAGTACCATTATCATCCCCCGTCAATGCGGTTTGTTCATCCATGGCAACACACATAACTCACCAAACTGCATAACATTGTGAATTCATCATGTGTTAAGTTTCTACTATGGATCATGCCCAAGTGCAACTCTAATTGCGTTCAACATGCGGTCGTCCGGGGAGGTGCCGCTGCGATGGCATGTTTACGTCAACCATAAACCCTAGATCACTATGTGTGATTCATATCATCTACCATGCTAGGTTTAGACGACGAGATTAGATGGAAAACCTTGGGCCGCGGAGTAGACAGTGGCGACGTGCAAGACGAGGGTTAGATGGAAGACGGTGGCGACGTGGAAGACGAGGGCCGCGGTGTAGACGTCGCCGGCATAGGTCAACGCGGGCCTGATCCGCGGCGAGCGGACGACAGCGCGGTCAGTCGCAGCCGACAAGCCGTCCAACGGCGACGTTCAGATGCGGTGTCGGATGGGGTTCAGTCGGAGGCGATTGGCCGCGGAGGCGATCGCACAGTTGGAAAATGGACGTGATCGACGTGCGTGATCGTCGAGCGGGCGAGAAGATCGTGTAGACGCATTTTTTTCCTCTACACGTGCGGCGATCTTTTTTTTTAATTTCTCAAGGTATACGGACGTCGGTCTATATGGTATGATATGAAGTGGGTATATGTTTCTTCCGTATGACAATTATGCCCTTCTACATTTGGGGGGGGGGTTCTACCGAAGCAAGCCCCTATATATACATGCATATGGCTGCAGACTTGTAACGAAAAGAGAAAAAGGAGAAAAAGAAATAAAATTGGCTATAAGTTTTTATGCGCGTGTGTTCGTACAGTTTTATGTGATCGATCCTGCGGGTGGAATTCCAACAGCGGTGACCGAGGTCGGGGTTTTGGCCACGCTGGACGACGAGCCAGAGGGTGAGGTTGGGCAGATCGTCTTGGCCGGCAGCGCCAACCCCACCAACGCTGGAGCTGTGCCACCTCTATTGGATTTGGAACGCTAGACCAAATCCTCTCGTAGCTGTGCACACGTATGTGCAAAACTATCACACAAGCAAACAGGCAGACTGCTTGATTGATGAGCTTGCAGACTATGTATACGGCTGCACGGGCTAGCTGGCTTTTCTATAATCTTTGACCGAGCGACTCTCTTGTAACTTGCGATTGACGTCTGGACAGAGGTAAACTGATTTTGCAGTGCGTATAAACTTTCTTGAGGGTCTTGTAGCGACGAGACCCAAAAAAATCCGTTGTGGCTTGCGAAGGAGACGACACAAATTGTGTCGGCGTCGATACACTTGAGGAGGACAATTGAGTCCCCGGCGTGGTTGATGTCTGGTTGTCGGCATCCGCGTCATCGGCATAGTCATCATGACCGTGACCATCATCTTGATTGTCGTTGTCACTATGCGCCTCATTGTCGATGTTATGGCCGAGATCTCTGCCCGCGTCGTTGTTGCTACCTTGCGACCCATGCGCGCGCGTCATCGTCGGTGTCGGCACCATGGTGATCACTACCGTTGCGGTCACCTTGGCTGGGCGTCTTGCCAACCACTTGGACGTCCTCCCCTGCAATATCATTAGTTGGAAATTCAAATGTGAACATGTTACCATTTGAAGCATCGTTGCACTACTAAGGGAAACCTTATACACATGAGCTTACCAGTAGTGCTTTTTAAAAGGCAGTGCTGCTACTAGTTAGCAGTGGAAGAAAGAGCGCTGCTACTATGCACATATCAGTAGTGTTGTAGTCATAAAACATGCTACTACTATAATTGTCAGACCATTGCCGGCAGGCTAGGTATACTAGTAGTGCTCATACGTAAAAAGCACTACTACTATATTGCACATAGCAATAGCGCTTTTCTCCGACCAGTGTTACTGCTAAATTCAGTCCCCTCCTATGACCAAAGTTTAGTCCCACCTTGCTCCGCGAACAGAATGTTTACCACCTTAAATATGATGCTTCTCAAACTATCACATCCACTTGGTCTTCATTGTACTCTATGTGTAGGATCTGTGGCAATATGAATCTTCGCCGGTTTAGGATCTGTGGCAATATGAATCTTCACCAGTTTTCCTAAACCGGCGAAGATTCATACTGACAATTTAGATTCTACACAAAAAGATCATTGATGACCAATATGCTTTTTTTTAATTTGATGCTTTTTTTTACATGCTTAGCTTAGTAGTAGCGCTGGTTCTATAAAACCGCTACTGCTACTGATCATAGTAGTAGCACTGGTTCCCTTAGCGTGCTACTGCTATGGAGATTAGCAGTACCGGTGGTTACGAACCAGTGCTACTACTGCGGGGAACCTTATCCACACCCCGGCCCGCGCGCATCCTCACTCTCCCCCTCACACTCTCACTCGCTCACTCCGCCGCGCGCCGTCGCCGCCGCCGCCCGCCGTCGCCCACCATCACCCACCAGCGCCCCCAAGGTATCTGCCTCACTCCCCCCTCCTCTCGCCGCCCTCCTCTCTCCTCCCTCTGGCGGCCCTCCTCTCTCCTCCCTGCTCCCATCGGCGGCCCTCCTCCCTCCTCCGACCGCCCTGCTCCCTTCGTCCTCCTCCCACTGCCCTCCTCTCTCCTCCCTCCCTTACCCGCCCGAAGCCCTCACTCCTCCCTCATCCTCCTCCTCCTCCTCCTCCAACCTATCTTTGTATAAAAATTTAGGTATAGATTTTTTTAGTAAAAGAATTTAGTAACAAAAATTTTTAGGTATAGAAATGTATTATGATATATGAGGATTTTTTTAGTAAATGTAGGTTCTCTGAATAGAATTGAAAAAAATTAAGTAAATGTAGGTCTTTTCAATAGAATAGGAATTTTCTAAGTTATGTGAAATTAGGGCATTTTTCTATGATTCAAGAAGTAGACAGTAGTTAAAAAACCAGGGTTTTTCTAGGGTTTATGAGGATATATAGATAAATGGATGGATGGGCACATGTTAGGGCTAGAATTATGGTATTTTTAGTAAATGTATAGGTCTTTTCAATTTTTAGGGTTAGAACAAGGTATTTTTAGTAAATGGTAGGGCTAGAAGTAGGATGTTTTAGACATAGGTTTTCAGTAAGTCCTAAGATGAGGATACTAATGTTTTTGTTTATATTTTGTTTTTACAGAAATCGAGGAGCCCCTGCATCATCCCCGCCATCGTCCCCGTCACCGACCACCTCCGACCTCGAGGTGAGACCAGCCAAATCCCCTTGTCGATGATGATGTAGATGTTTTGATAGTTGTAGTAGAGTGGTAGCTACATGGATGGCCTATGTTTGCAGGGAACACCTCACAGTGGCCTATGTTTTTTGGGAGTGTTGCTTAAATTCCATTTTGGCAAATCTTAGGCGCTCGATATATGTGCTTTTTAGCAAAGGACATGCTTTCCCATGAATTTTGTCATAACTTGTACTAGAATATGTAGGAAATATCGAGTCGCCCGGATTATGCTAGACCTTTGTTATGCATCGGGGGAGGGAGGAGTAACGACCATCACCGATGGTCGAAAAATCAGCGAGGGAGTGTGTCCACCATATATCAGAGAGGACGAAGAATCCCGACTATTGTCGTGGGGGTCGTTTCTCCTTCTTCTCCTTGTGCTAGACCTTTGTTATGCACTATGGGAAGGAGGAGTAACGACCATCACCGACGATCGCACATGTCAGAGAGGAATCAGTGAGGGAGAGTCTCCACCATATATGAGTGGACGAAGAATCCCGACTATTCTCATGAGGGTGGCTTCTCCTTCGTTCCCTTGTGCTAGACATTTTGGTGTAATGCACTCGCGAACAAAGGGAGGAGCGGCCATCACCAACGGTCGAATATATACACCACGTGAGCTGAGAGTTTTCAAGAAAAGACTCGACAGACCGATAGTCAACCCGTGATGAATAACAACGATCTAATTTAGTTTTTGTAGTACATATATTGAATTGTAAAAGTCTAATCTTTGAATTATAAACATAGGAAATGTCTGACGACGATGATAGGCTCCCAGAGTGCGACTGGTGCAGCGATGACCGGGTTCTGTGCGACAGGCCTCACCTGGTATAAGGTCGGCACTTCAGTATTAAGCTCCAGGAGACCTTCGATGTTGAAACGGTACGCAATGACGACAAGTGCTTTTTCGTAATTAAGTACGACTGCTGCTTCTTTCGACGTGTAATTTTCGTCTTTTACAATTTTACTAGCTTATCCCATGACATGAAAGACACTATGTCTTGGAGAGGATGGATTTTGAAGATCATGAAATATGGAAACAAAGATAGTTCACCTAAGGACCCATCATGGTTATGATTTTGCTGTAAATCTATAAAATTCTGAAAGCGTATCCCATTTTGGTTACCCGAATTGGGAAGCACTTTGCAAGACACATGATTTTCATGAGGGTATGCTTGTCACCTTGGATCTTGGTGATCCTGACATCGATGAAGAAAGTATGGACATTTGAGTCCTTGTTGATATGCTTCTGATTCTACCGCTATGTGAGTTTCTCAAACATAGTTATTAAGTAATTTATATTGTTTATTTAATAGTTGACAACTTATTTCCATTGACAACATATTTTCATTCTTCAAAAAATGTACAGAAGATGGTAGACAGAACCTACTACACGGATGGCGCAAAATTAGCTCATTAGGAGAAAGATCATCTTATCTCATTTACTATTTATGTTGAGAATTACAATATCAATTATCAAACGTCTGCACATTATGGTCAATACGTGCCACTAGTGCATGTGCTGACCTATGGTAACATCCACGGAGATGGCATGGTAAGATTTTTTACTGTTACGACATCCGTGCATCTTTTGCATATATTCTTGTAAAGCTAAACTACATTGATAACTACGATGTTATTATTATGTTTTCAACAGAAAATCCCGAAGGATTGTGTGCCTGATCTGATGTTTCTGTAAGGTCGGCTTGATGTTGTTAGCTTACGACCATATCTGCCTAGGTTTCACAACTATTCATACCGGATTTCTAAAACTGATCAAGACATGATAATCAAATAATGGTCAAAATGTATGAACAATCATAGGGAGCTACTTGGAAGCAAGATTATTCGAAGCGCAAGAATTGGAGACAGGATAGTCTCCATTCTCCATAATGGAGAGTCGGGGCCTATCTTGTTTTATGCTATTTTACCTTAAAGAGGGTAGTAGGTCCTATGATGGAGGAGTAGGTCCTAGGTACAATGTGTTATCATGTGTTAGAGTTGATGATGATGATGAGGAGGAGTTGTGATTATGACTAGTGACCAAGTTGTTATATGATGTCTCATGGACAAAAATGATGACCAAGTTATTATGACGATGCATGATGCTAAGTTGTTATATGAGCACGATGAGTTATTATATATATATATATATATATATATATATATATATATATATCAGTGGGTGAAATGAACATGGATTAGATTCAAGTGGAGGCAACATGTGGTGCACATCGAAAGTACTACTAATCCAAACTAGATGAAATTTGGATTGATTAATATTACTTTCGACATGCACCACATGTTTCCTCCACTTGAATCTAATCCACGTTCATTTCACCCACTGTTATATATCATAACTAATCATGGTCATAAAATCATGTGATGAAAGTACTATATATAAAACCTATACAAATACAGTGACAATAAGCTGCATTTTCAAAAATACAGGAAAATTTAGCAGTAGCGCTTTTCAAAACAAACGCTACTACTACTTACTATTATGAGTAGCGCTTTTCCCTACCAAGTGCTACTGCTAACTAGGTATAGCAGTAGCGCCGGAAAACCAGCGCTACTGCTACCAGTTAGCTGTAGCGCCTTACTGGTAGCGCTTGTACAAGCGCTACTGATAGCTATAAAACAAGCGCTACTACTAGGGTTATCCCTTGTAGTGTTGGGTGCCGCATTCCAATTCCATGCTTGGTTTTCTTCAAACACAACGTCGCATGAAATCCATAGACGCTTGGTTTGTGGATTGTAGAAGTGGTATGCCTTGGTGCCAGAACTCCTCTCATATCTGATGAACATCATCTTGGTGCTGCGATCGACAAGCTTCGAGAGATGTGGCTCCACCATCTTCACGTGTGCCACGCATCCAAACGTCCATATATGAGACACATTCGGCTTACGTCCATAAATTGCTTCATACAGAATCTTAATGATCACCACCTCAGTTGGTGCTCGGTTGAGATGATAGACCGCCATCAAGAAAACTTCTCCCCAAAGTGTCACCGAAAGGTTTTTGCTCTTGAGTAAACTTCTTTCCATGTCAATGACGGTTCGATTGCGCCTTTCAACAACCCTGTTCTGCTGTGGCGCATACGGTGCCACGAGGAACCTTTTTATGCCGATCTTCCCACAGTAGTCATTGAACTCATTCGACGTAAACTCTCCGCCGCGATCTGTCCAGAGAGCGCGAACCTTCATCTTGTGTTCCATTTCCATTGCAGCCTTCAGCTTCTTGAATGTATCAAATGCCTCATCTTTAGATCGTAGGAGAATGACCCACATGTATCTCGAGTAGTCATCTACCACAAGGAAGAAGTACTTCTTTCTTGCGTGAGTTGCTGGGGGTGAAAGGGCCACATAGATTACCATGGAGCAGCTCGAGTGCATCACTTGCACGATAGATAGACTGAGCAGGGAACAGCCTGTGGTGCTGTTTTCCAACCAAGCACCTATAACATACTCGATCAACATGGTCGATAAAAGGCATCCCAGATACCATCTCCATCTTTGACATCTTCTTCAAGGTGTAGAAGTTAAGTGTCCAAATCGAGCATGCCATAACCACTAATCATCATCACTCTTGGCGATCCAACACTCCGGTTAAGATTGAACAAGGTTGAGGATATAGAGCCTGTTCCGCATGCGGTTCACACGCGCTAGAATGTTTTGGAGGTTGTCGAAGATCGTCATCACTCTGTTCTCAATATCCACCTTGCATCCATTCTCGTCAAGTTTTCTGACAGAGATGATGTTGTTGTGAAGACATGGGATGTAGTACACTCCGGTGAGTATGCGATGTTATCTTGTGAGACCCTCGAAAAGGACAAGACCTTGCTCAGAAATCTCCACATTTGAACCATCACCGAACTTGACTAAGCCTTGAACATCATATCTCAGCTTGTGGAATTTCTCCTTGCACCCCGTCATGTGTCTAGATACCATGACACATTCTGGTTCCCGGATAACGTCGGTATTACTTTCTTCTCATGAAGTAGCACCTTCCGGTTTGGTTTCACAACCACTATTTGGACGAGATCACAAACTTCGGCCATCAGAAGACCTGGAGATTCGTCTTCCAGCTCCACAAAATTTGCCTTGATCTCCCGCTTGTTAGGCTCCGGACAATCCTTCGCAAAGTGACCCATCTTTTGTTGCAGTTATAGCACTTGACCTCAAACATATCCAAGTCCCATAGCTTCCGCTCTTTAGATCGGTCCGCCTTACCATGACCTTGCAGCTTGCCTTTTCCTTTGCCTTTTCTGATTTGTCCGCCGCTCTTCGCGTTGCTGGAGCCTTTGCCAACATTGCGCCTTCCTTTCCTACTTGGGGACTCCCAATTTGCGTGCTAGTACATGTGTTGGTCACTACCAACTTCTTTTCCTTTCCGACAACCACGAGCATTCTCTTCCCATGTCTGCATGCGTCCAATAGCCTCCGTTATGGTCATGTTGTCGATGTCGTCAAGTTGCTCGAGTGTGCCAATGATGTACGTGAATTTATCAGTCACCAAACCAAAAAATTTCTCCATGATCTCGACTTCCTCGAGCTTTGCACCAAGCACATGGATCTCTCCCACCAAAGTAGCCAGGCACATGGCATAGTCGTTCACCGGTTTAGTTTCCTCCATATGCAACTTGTGAAATTGGCACTTCAACACTTGTGCCCGAGCCTTCGTGACGCGATCTTCTCCAATCCTCATCTATTTGAGTGCGTTCCACCCCTCTCTTGCCGCCTCGAACTCCGCCAATGTCATTAGCACAGAATCCGGCACAAACTGGGCTATGGCGGCCATGGCACCTTCATCGCACTCATCGTCGTCGTGTTCATCCGTGATGGCCTCCCATACTCAAAGGGTTCAGAGAATGATCTTCATATTCATTGCCGACATATCATAGTTGGCTTCAGTGAGTATTGGGTACTGGATGGGGGTGTTGCGATGCGTCTTTATGTTGGTGCCGCCCGTTCCGCCACCTTTTGTTGCTGACTTGTCGCCTTTCTTCACTTTGTCCACCGTTCTTTTTCACCTTGAAACCGCTGTTGCCGGATTTGACTGACTTAACGTCACTGTCCCCCATCATATTGTTGACCGTCAAGGCTCTGATACCTATTGTTGGATTTTAATCGGTAGATCAAAGTGCCTAGAAGCTACACAACATAGGCTTCTAGGCAGTTTGATCTATCGATTAAAATCCAACGACCTCCCCTTGCAGCAGATGCTGTCCCGCGTCGGGACCCTGCGAGCCAGTCGAGGCAGAGGGCCGACATGGTGCGGGCGTGGGTGAGGGGCCACTAGTAGAAAAAGGCCCATTTGTCCCAGTTCTAGAGGGCCTTTAGTCCCGGTTCTTATACGAACCGGGACTAAAGGCCCTCCACGTGGCCGCTGTCTGGAGCTCCACCTTTAGTCCCGGTTGGTAACACCAACCGGGACTAGAGATTTTTTTTTATATTTTTACGAAATTTTGTAAGATTTTTTTTGAATTTTTTTTCTGATTTTCAAATTTCTGAATTATTTTACAATTTAATCTCTAATCACCAGTCATCACTGCTCAATTTAACCTCTAATCTCTAATCACCCCTCATCATTCCAAATCATCTAACTTTTCGGCCGGTCACTCATCCTCTCACTACTCCAGCCTAAGCACGCTTAACTTCCAGATTCTATTCCCCCTCGTTTCCAAGTCTGCACTTGTTGTTTTCCTGACAACAGTAAGATGTCAATCCTATTAACCCTCAGGAGTTTAGCTTGAGCATGAAGTCACACGTTTCACTGTTTGAGTTTGATACTATTATTTTAAAAAACAATAATTATTTAGTAACACTAATATTTCTTGAATAAGTAGTTTGACCATAGTTTGACCATAGTTTGACCACAGTTTGACCAGATTTGACCAAAATTCAAAATACTGAAATAATTATTTAGTAACACTAATATTCTTGAATAATTATTTAGTACCACTAATACTTCTTGAATAAGTAGTTTGACCATAGTTTGACTAGATTTAACCAAAATAAAAAAACCCGAAATTTGAGCATAACTTTTTTTCCTTTTAGAATTTGAGGATTCTAAAAATTTGCAAACAGGCCCACGGTGGTCGAAATCGGATGCGGATTTTCATGCCGATTTTTTTGATATATTATGCGTTTTTTTCGACATCGTATGCAAAAGATATGGCCGTTTTACTTTTTCATAACACTTTATTGCAAAACATGTCAAAAATTAAGTTTTTTAATTTTCCTAACTAATAGATGTAGTGACATAACTACATCTTGAAGGATTTTAATTTTTGAAGTTCTTATCATTTTCTTTTGCTTTTTACAAAACTAAAAAGGCGATCCACCAGGGGGGGTAGAGTTTGAAAATGGGACCTTTAGTCCCGGTTTGAGACACGAACCGGGACTAAAGGGCTGCACCCTTTAGTCCTGGTTTGTGTCTCAAACCGGGACTAAAGGTCTAATCTTTATAGTCCCGGTTTGATATACGAACCGGGACTAAAGGGCATGGCACCATTTAGTCCCGGATCATGTCTCAAACCGGGACTAAAGGGCTCATTTGAACCGGGACAAATGCCTTTAGCCGCACGAGTTGTGACTAATTCTCACATTAGTCCCGGTTCATAATGCAACCGGGAATAATGTGTATATTGAGCTATGACCAAAGCCCTGTTTTTTACTAGTGGGCCAGTTCCAGAAGAAACAACACTTCTCTAGAGACGGAACCTGCCGCTGAGCTACATCAGGGAGAAGGTCCCGAGAAAGTCAGACATGAACCCATGGCACGCCCGCTTCCTCCTCCCAGCCTGCACACGCGCCCGCCTCCGCTCCTTCCTCTATGTCGCCGAGATCACCGCGTGTGGCTTCAACACCACCGATCCCAGGCCAATTAGGATCCTCGGGGTGCGGGCTTGGCCGACGACATACCCGGGCGTGTCCTTGTCCGTCTACGTCAGCAGTGGCTGGGGTCGTGGCTAGTGCATATCTGATCGCCAGAAGCTGAATAAATTCCATTGCAAAGATGCCACCATCATCAACGGTAAGGGGTACAAGAGCTTCATGGTGGACTGCGGCCTGGCGACAGTGTCGAGGTGTGGGGGTTCCGGTGGCCGCCTGGATCCGTCCGTGCCTTCTGATCGTCAAGAAGGACGGCGTCCGCCCTGCCCAAAACCCGTAGAGTGTGTAGTTCGATCCTCTCGTTGGGATCTCATATTGCATGTCAATTGTGTCTGGCCGATGGTACTCTCCGGTCGTAGTGAGCTACTAGACATGCCCGCGCGGAGGCACGCCGTGCCCCGTTGATGAGTCATATGACGGAATGTGTTGCATGATAGTAATGCTAGGTTGCCATTTTATTTTCTTCTTTGACTAATTTAGATTTAAGACAAAAATGGTATGCGTGCAATCTGGGGCTTACAACATTTTGTTGCGTCCACACCAACCTGTTTCTCATATTCAAGTTTGTAGAGGTTTTTATAGTGTACATTTCTATGTAAAAATATAAAGCTACAAAATATGAAATGTGACCTAATAGGTTGTACCATTTTATCATGAATTACCAGATGGATCAAGGATCACACTTTAGATCACTGATTACAATTCTACATTAGTAGTAGGTTTAGCAGGTCACTGATTACAATGCTACGTTAGTAGCAGGCTTAGCATGAACGTCCAAGAAACGGAGAAAACGTTCACAATGGTATGTCAGTAGCAGGTTTATCTTGGAGGTCCAAGAAACGGATAAAAGGTTCGCAGGATTAAAGCAGGCTTATTGTATGGTGCACCCGATATCGCATCTTGCTCTGAATCAGCTAAGCCTGTATATTCTAGAAAAGCTTCATCTGAATTAGAGAATCAGCTAAGCCTACATATTATAGAAGAGCTTTTGTATGAAGTACAATCTTGCGTTTGTGAACAACCAATAGTGAAAAACAAACACCAAGAAGCAAATCAGTGTTGAACCACTTCCAACTCTGATGCCCTATAGTTGGCCTTAAGCCCTTAATGGTCAGCTTCTACTGCATCTCCTTAACTTACACTAATTTCTTCACCAGGGCACCAGCTTGTGGATTATACTCCAATGGATCTTTTTGATTCCTACTGTTATTAACGTGTCTCTACCTAGCTTATGCACTTGCCTGTTCCCCTCTTGGAAGACACCATTACCTTAATTAAGAGCACTTCTATTCTCTCGAACCAGAACCAAACTTGGCCATATAAGATCTCGAACATATAAGGGCTCAGCCGTGGCGACCACACCAAAGGTGCTTGGCCATATAAATTTGCAATATGGAGAGGCTCAGCAGTGGCGACCGCACAGAATGCCTTGTATAGACTATAAGTAAGGTGAGTGGCGTCCGGGGCATGGTCTACAAGATGAATTGCGAATGAATCACCACAAATTGCCGCTGTTGATGCAACTGCATCTATTGCTGCACCTTGGGCAGAAGCTGGGCATGAACCACCCTACATATTGAGGAGATGGAAATCTGATTTAGGTTATGATGGGCAAAAGTGTGGTTATCTTTGAACATGAGTTTACTATGGATGGCAGAATGGAAGAAAATTCAGTACATGTGAACAAAGTGTCCAGGTCAAGCCAGATAAGTTTTAAATTCGTATATGAACAATTACAATCATAATGAAAGGAAAATAGTACCTCATTTTGCTGAAGTCCTTTGTTTAGATCTTGCAGCTCCATATCCAATTTTTCCTGTATGGATGAGTCTTCTCTTTCCATTTCTTCATCAACTTCACCTGGAAAAGAAGGGTGCTTATTAGAGAAAGTGCCAAACACATGGTATTGTTTCAGTAACTTACTTAGCACTTCGAGTGCTCTTGCTTCACAACCTGAATCTAGATCGTCTATAAGCATGCTCTTATCTAGTGAAAGTTGATCATGCAAACCATATCTGCAAACAACGTCACGTGTTCTGCTCTCGAGCCTTGAGCAAGAGAAATCAAAACATAAAACTAGGGAAAATTAACATATGGCCCATGATAATCACGACTACAACAATATGTATATTTGAAGTTCAAACAGATTACCTCTTCAGTACAATCTCTATCAATAGTTGATCTGATGCATTTTGTGGTAGCTTTTCATCTAAAGTTTGCTCGCAGAAGGCAAGCAAAATCCCATAAATCCAACATGTCACCAATGGGGTTAAATATGCAAGTCCAAGATACTGTAACTCATTTCAAAATAGAATGGCCAGGCTGAAGATTTACATAGGGAGAAGATGACAAGTTGTGTACTGAATAAATTACACTGCTCCAGATGGAAGGGCATTAGAAAGAGTAAAAGAGTAGGAAAACTGAGGTAGAGAACTTCTGTAGTGTTACTTCAGCTTCCAAGTGCTAAATGTTGAGTAAATAGGAATTTTTTTTGACTAATTTAATCCGTAGATAAATCACTAGCATGGCATTGACTGAATTGATGACATACTGACTCTGATCCAAACATGCACATACTAAGCAAATAGTAGACAAATCTACACATACTGCTAGTACAAAAATAAACAGGAGCGGGATAAACGTGTTATACCCTCCAATAGGCCAGGCAGAAGCCGCGACGGCGGTGACAGCAGCAGCGACATCCTCGGCGGCCTTCTTGTTGGCCTTGATCTTCTCAGCGGCGGCACGTTCGGTGTCGGTGGACATGGATGACGAAGACAACGCAGACGTAGAGGAAGTAGTGGATCGGAGGCGAGCAGTCGCGTAGTTTCTTCCCAAAAACCTATTCGCCTCTCTCCCATACAGGAACCGGAGAGACGGGTTTCGGAGACCTGCTCTCCTGTCGACCGTGTACGCGGCGGACGGGATGGAGTCACCAGCGGCAGCGGCAGCAAAGGAATGACGTGGGCGGTTCACGTGGGAGCAGATGTCATCTGTTCATGGCGGCTAGGGTTAGGAGACACCACACACTTATATAGGCGCAGCCGCGTTGAGAGACGTGGGCTCAACCCACGTCTGAGTCCGTGACAACCCATGATCTGACGTCTCAGATCGTGGCCCAGCTGTCAGAAACTCTCCGTTAGTGACTGGCAAAAATAAGCGCGTACGTGTGAGCTCGGCTTGGCTCATTCCCCCAACCCGCGGCACGGCGCGGCGCGATGATGTCTACTACACAACCTTCTTCTTGTAGACGTTGTTGGGCCTCCAAGTGCAGAGGTTTGTAGGACAGTAGAAAATTTCCCTCAAGTGGATGACTTAAGATTTATCAATCCGTGGGAGGCGTAGGATGAAGATGGTCTCTCTCAAACAACCCTGCAACCAAATAACAAAGAGTCTCTTGTGTCCCTAACACACCCAATACAATGGTAAATTGTATAGGTGCACTAGTTCGGCGAAGAGATGGTGATACAAGCGCAATATGGATGGTAGATATAGGTTTTTGTAATCTGAAAATATAAAAACAGCAAGGTAAGTAATGATAAAACTGAGTGTATACGATATTGCAATGCTAGGAAACAAGGCCTAAGGTTCATACTTCCACTAGTGCAAGTTCTCTCAACAATAATAACATAGATAGATCATATAACAATCCCTCAACATGCAACAAAGAGTCACTCCAAAGTCACCAATAGCAGAGAGCAAACGAAGAGATTATGGTAGGGTATGAAACCACCTCAAGGTTATCCTTTCTGTTCTATCTATTCAAGAGTCCGTAGTAAAATAACATGAAGCTATTCTTTCCATTCAATCTATCATAGAGTTCATACTAGAATAACACCTTAAGACACAAATCAACCAAAACCCTAATGTCACCTAGATACTCCATTGTCACCTCAAGTATCCGTGGGCATGATTATACGATATGCATCACACAATCTCAGATTCATCTATTCAACCAACACAAAGTACTTCAAAGAGTGCCCCAAAGTTTCTACCGGAGAGTCAAGACGAAAACGTGTGCCAACCCCTATGCATAAGTTCATTGAACCCGCAAGTTGATCACCAAAACATACATCAAGTGGATCACGTGAATATCCCATTGTCACCACAGATAAGTACGGCAAGACATACATCAAGTGTTCTCAAATCCATAAAGACTCAACCCGAAAAGATAACTTCAAGAGGAAAACTCAATTCATTATAAGAGAGTAGAGGGGGAGAAACATCATAAGATCCATCTATAATAGCAAAGCTTGCGATACATCAAGATCGTGCCAAATCAAGAACACAAGAGAGAGAGAAAGATCAAACACATAGCTACTGGTACATACCCTCAGCCCCGAGGGTGAACTACTCCCTCCTCGTCATGGAGAGCGTCGAGATAATGAAGATGGCCACCGGTGAGGGATCCTCCCCTCCGGTAGGGTGTCGGAACGGGCTCCCGAGAGGTTTTTGGTGGCTACAGAGGCTTGTGGCAGCGGAACTCCCGATCTATTGTTCGCTTTGATGTTTTTAGGGTATATGGGAATATATAGGCAAAAGAAGTCGGTAGGGGGAGCCTCGAGGGGCCCACGAGACATGGGGGCACGCCAAGTAGGGGGGGGGGCGCCCCCCGCCCTCATGGCCACCTTGAAACTTAGATGACTTCAACTCCAAGTCTCCTGGATTGCTTCCGTTCCAAAAATAACGCTCCCGAAGGTTTCATTCCGTTTGGACTCTGTTTGATATTCCTTTTCTTTGAAACACTGAAATAGGCAAGAAAACAGCAATATGGGCTGGGCCTCCGGTTAATAGGTTAGTCCTAAACATAACATAAGTGTATAATAAAGCCCATAAACATCCAAAACAGATAATAATATAGCATGAATACTTCATAAATTATAGATACGTTGGAGACGTATCACGCGACGCATCGTGACGAGGCATGGCAAGGCGGGCAGCGGAGGAGGAGTGCGTGAGGACATCTTCTATTCTCAAGCTCCAATAGCATGTAGAAGGGAAACCCTTATAAGGAGGTCCAACTCCTCTCCATCTTTCGGGGTGGGACTAAACTTCCCACTACACCTAGTGCCAATAAACCCACATGGCCCTTAGAGATTTTCAGAAATTGCTATATGGGCCTAAAGTCCATCCCAAATTTCAGCAATCCCCACCAGATCTCGAGGGCCCATTATGTCCTCTGTTCCAATCGATGTTTCAATATACTAGTGTTTTAGTGAATACCTATTAAGGTTGAGCTTCACCTAGAGGAAGTAGCTACACTCCTTCACAGCTAGACAATGGACTATGCCTTGAATTGTCAGTTTGGCGTAAAGAAGCTTCACCACATGTCTTACTAGTACTAGGCTGCCGAAGGCTGACCCCTCGGGTGGAGCATATAAGTCACACTCCTGGCCTATTCATGAGCTTAATAGAGATCACCCCAATCTCATAAACTGTGACCAGTAGTCGGGCTCACATAGGTGTGTTCCTCCAAAGATCGCTCTGTAGGATAGCATCTTGCTTACATAAGCTTTGGAACACATTAAGACAATAGTCATCCTACCATACAGTTTTGAGAGTATTGCATCTCCAAGGGAGTGGGTTAGTGTAGTTACTCTCCTTAGTTCACCACTGGCTTGTTTACCCAGGTCCTACTTCATGGGATCTTTGATCACATAGGTTGGGTTACCACCATGGCAACTCATGTGTGTCTCATACCCATCTCCCTTGATGCACTCTATCACAACACGTGCTAGCTCTTTTGTAAAGGGATCTGCCAGATTCTTAGCCATATGGACATACTCCAATGCTATATCACAACCCTAGCATTGCTTGTAACTAGTTGCATAATCATCCATGCTTCATGTCTAAATTTATTTAAAAGTTGAATTGGGGGTGATCAAACCCTAGCACTTTGAAATCCAAATAGGTCCAGCTTAAATAAAATGCATTCAAGAACCCAAAATGCTCTTCTTTGATGTTTGATATTTTTGGCAATGGTTTTGATCCATACCAAAAATAATGAACATTTTTGAGGAACAAGTTGGGCACTGAATTTAAGTCATAAAATATTTGAATTGGGGCATTTAATTGCTATAAATATTATTAAATGCTCCAACAATTCTGTAAATAGCTAAGGGCCTTTGAGATAATTCAGTTATTGCCCATAATTAATTTCAGGATTTATAGAAATGATTTGGTGTTTTTACTAAATCACAAACAAATTGCAAAAGTAGAAAACAGAAACAAATAAAAAGTAAAAGCACTTACCTAGCGCTCACCAAAGCCCACCTGGACGGCCCAGCACTGTTGGCGCAACCCACAGGGGAATGCTCGTCTTCTTCCTTCATCCAGTAGGCAGAGGAGAGGCGTGGCGCGCGCGCGTGCGGCTTCGGCCACCTCCTGCTTCCACTTGGGAGCCCTGATCCTTCCCTCGTTGTCGCTCTGGACCCCTATCTCCTCTCGCTCACTCGCTACTCTCTCTCCCCTCCTCTTCTTCTCTTGCGTGCACCCACCGAGCATAGCCTTCGCCGCTATCCATTTCCGATGATAAGCAAAAGCATCCATTGCGTTGTCTTCAACAAGGTAATCTACATCATCCATTCTAGTCTGGGTATGCCATTCCTTCGCACTCCGCCAAACGATTGCTGGTGAATTGTCTTAGGCTGGTATAAAGAGTCTCAATGATCCCTACATAAAAACTAATTCCTTTTGCCACTTAAGGTAATAATTCCAAGAGTCACCTCCTCCAAGATGTCTCGCTATGGTATCATGGCAACTCAACTCCTCATTATGTTGACAACCGTTCACCACCTTCTTAAGTATGTAATTGTTGCCTATCTAGTGAACCGTCATCATCTGTTCACTTCATCCCTCTGGATGTATGCTACGTGTCTGAGCTCGAGAGATGTTTTAATGTCTCACTCCATGAGTTGATCCTGAGTTGTTCGATCTCCGAGAAGATCGATCCTTCTAGAGTTTTTCCTTTCCTCTCGTTGTCATGTTGGTTGAAGTTCTCAGAGCAAGACGTCGAGACAAAGATGGTGATCGAATCAACATTCTTATGAAGTGCAACCTGGATCGTGAAGATTGCGTTAGTTTGCGTCCCCTCTTCATCTTACCCTACGCTTGAAACTCGAGACGAGATTCTTGTTTAGTGGGGGTGAATTGTCATAATCCTAGCATTGCCTGTAACTAGTTGCATAATCATCCATGCTTCATGTCTAAATTTATTTGAAAGTTGAATTGGGGGTGATCAAACCCTAGCACTTTGAAATCCAAATAGGTCCAGCTTAAATAAATTGCATTCAAGAACCCAAAATGCTCTTCTTTGATGTTTGATATTTTTGGCAATGATTTTGATCCATACAAAAAATAATGAACTTTTTTAAGGAACAAGTTGGGCACTGAATTTAAGTCATAAAATATTTGAATTGGGGCATTTGATTTCTATAAATATTATTAAATGCTCCAACAATTCTGGAAACAGCTAAGGGCCTCTGAGATAATTCAGTTATTGCCCATAATTAATTTCAGGATTTATAGAAATGATTTGGTGTTTTTACTAAATCAAAAACAAATTGCAAAAGTAGAAAACAGAAACAAATAAAAAGGAAAAGCACTTACCTGGCGCTCACCAAAGCCCACCTGGACGGCCCAGCACTGTTGGCCCAGCCCACAAGGGCATGCCCGTCTTCTTCCTTCAGCCAGTAGGCAGAGGAGAGGCGTGGTGCGCGCGCATGCGGATTCGGCCACCTCCTTCTTCCACGTGAGCCCCGATCCTTCCCTCGTTGCCGCTCTGGACCCCTCGCTCCTCTCCCTCACTCGCTGCTCTCTCTCCCCTCCTCTGCTTCTCTTGCACGCAGCCACCAAGCGCAGCCGTCGCCGCCGACGAGCACCACCGCGGACACTGACCTCCCCACGCCTAGCTAGCTAGCGCACGAGCTCCGCCTCTCTAGGGCACACCTCTACACCGAGTCCCACGAGCCCAGACACCCTGCGGAGATGCCTTCGAGCTCATCTCCTACCTCAGACCCGCCAGCCGCCGTCGCTCGATTCGCTGAACTCCGGCCGCCCTCGAGCCCACTGACCCTCCAAACGGACTCACGATGAGCCCCCGAGTCGTTTCCCCCTTCTCCCATGGTCGCTTTCAATGTCTAGGCCATAGCCCCGTCTTGGCCGAGAACTCCACACCGCCGGCGATGTCGCCGCCGTCACTACAGCAACTGAGGCTCGAGCATATTGTATTTGCACATATCGAGCATATTGTGTGTATGTTATTGAAATGCTTGGTAATGTGTGGGATCTGACAACCTAGTTGTTTATTATTGGTAGCCTCTCTTACCGGGAAATATCTCCTAGTGCTTCCACCAAGCCATGGTAGCTTGCTACTGCTCCGGAACACTTAGACTGGCCGACATGTGTCCTTCATTCCTATGTTTGTTCCTTTGGGGAAATGTCACGCGTTGTTCCTTTAAGTCCTTGTAGCTTGCTACGGTTTGGGTTCATACGTTGTTGATCGACACGTTCGTTGTTGGGTCATGTATGCCTGTCCCTGTAAGTTAGCACCACCTTCGGTTTATGACTAGTCATTTCGGCCCGGGTTCTTCGTCATATGGATGCTAGCGGCACTATCCAGGTAAGGTGGCACCCGTGGGAATACCGTGTGTGAGGCCGCAAAGTGATATGATGTGTTACATGCTAGATCGGTGTGACTTAGGATCGGGGTCCTGACACGCTATCACTCCAGAGTTTCTTAATTTTTTGACAGCTTTTAATCTCATTCTTATGTGTTGGTTGGACTTCATGTTGTCCTTTGAACTCTTCACCTTTGGTGATGACAGTCTAATTGTCACAGTTCATAAGAATAGCCGAAATTGGTTTATCAACCAATGGCAAGTCCATCAAAAGATCCCAAAGCCATCCTACTTCAACACCAGATGTGTCTAATGGTGTTAATTCTTCTTCCAATGTCGATCTCATTAAGATCGTTTGATTGCAAGACTTCCAGGAAACAACGCCACCTCCAAAAGTAAACATATACGTAGTTGTGGCCTTCATCTCATCAGCATCAGAGATCCAATTCGCATCACTATACACTTCAAGTACCGACGGGTATCCGGTATAGTGAAGTCCATAGTTCATAGTACCTTTCAAATAGCGCATAACTCTTTCAACAACATGCCAATGTACATCACCCAGTTTGGAAACAAACCGGCTCAGTTAGGTACATCAGTGAACCAATAATTTGAGAGTATCTCAGTTGATCTTTAGCCGTGCCTTCAAACTTTCGAATCAACACGCTAGGATCATATGGTGTTTGAGATGGTGTGCGGTCTGAATATCCAAAATGACTCAACACCTTCTCAACATAATGGGATTGCAGAAGTGTGACCCCACCCTCATTATCTCTCAGTAGCTTGATGTTCAAGATAACATCAGCCACACCAAGGTCTTTCATCTCAAAGTTCCGAGACAAAAACGACTTGACCTCCTCATTGACTTTGAGATTGGTTCCGAATATCAGTATGTCATCAACATACAAGCACAATATAACTCCTTCGCCCCCACCATGGCGATATTATACACATTTGTCAGCTTCATTAACAACGAAGCCAACAAATGTCAGAGTTGTATGAAACTTATCATGCCATTGCTTAGGTGCTTTCTTCAGGCCATATACAGATTTCAGCAACCTACACACCTTTCTTTCCTGACCATCTATCACAAAGCCATCTGACTGTTGCATGTAGATTTCCTCGTTTAGCTCTCCATTCAGAAAAGGCGTCTTAACGTCCATCTGGTGGATGAGAAGACCGTGCGAGGCCGCCAACGAGAGTAATACTCAAATGGTGGCCGTTCTAGCCACATGTGAATAAGTATCGAAGAAATCTTCCTCTTCTTTCTGGTCATAGCCCTTGGCCAGAAGCCTAGCCTTGTACTTTTCAATCGTACCATCGGGCATAAGCTTCTTTTTGAACACCCACTTACATCACAATGGTTTACAACCATAGGGACGCTCAGTGATCTCCCATGTCCCATTAGCCATGATGGAATCCATCTCACTATGGACCACATCCTTCTAGTAGTCAACTTCTGGAGAGGCATACACTTCTCAAATAGAAGTGGGAGTATCATCCACGAGGTACACGAATAAATCATCACCAAAGGTCTTTGCAGTCCTTTGTCTCTTGCCCCTACCAAGGGTTTCCTCATCATCCTCCTCAGGATTTTCATCATGTGTTCGTTCATAATATTCCATAGGAATGGCAGGCTCAGGAGTCTCCTCAGATCCTGTCTAGAAGTGCTTTGCATATCTCTCATAGGAAAGATATCCTCGAAGAATGTAGCATCCTTAGACTCCATAATTGTACCAACCCTCTGGTCAGGTACCTCGGATTTCACTATAAGAAATCTATAGCCAACGTTGTTCTTAGCGTAGCCCAAATTAACACAGTCGAGGGTCTTGGGTCCAAGCTTAAGCTTTCTAGGGATCGGCACATTGAATTTCGCCAAACATCCCCAAGTACGCAAGTACGAGAGTGTTGTCCTTCTCTTCGCCCATTTCTCATAGGAAGTGATCTCATTATCCTTTGTCGGCACTTTATTCAGGACATGACATGCCGTCAATATAGCCTCCCCCCACCATGCCTTGGATAAACCCGATGTGTCTAACATGGAGTTAACCAAATTAGTTAGAGTACAGTTTTTCCGCTCGACAACCCCGTTTGACTGGGGAGAATAGGGAGGCGTTCTCTCATGAATAATGTCGTGTTCTGCACAAAAGGAACCAAACTCACTCGAGAAGTACTCTCACCACAATCTGACCGGACTCGTTTATTTTTATTTTCAAGTTGATTCTCAACTTCCACCTTATAGATTTTAAAGTAGTGTAGAGCCTCGTCTTTATTATTTAACAGATCATGTAGCAATATCTAGTGGAATCATCTATCAATGTAATGAAGTATTTCATTCCACCTTTAGTCAACACACTATTCATCTCACAATGATCAGAATGTATGAGTTCTAATGGTGCCAAGTGTCTCTCCTCCACAGCCTTATGAGGCCGGCAAGGTTGCTTAGCTTGCACACATGAAAGGCACTTAGAACCTTTGGCTAAAGTGAAACTCACACTACTAGGGAAAACCTTACCAGTAGCATGGCAGCCCGCGCTACTGCTATGGTGCTACAACTATTTTTTAGCAGTAGCGCGTTTCTGAACAAGCGCTACAACTAAAATACTTAGTAGTAGCACCTCTTTCTATACCAACACTACCACTATCATGACGTAGTAGTAGCGCCCTATTTTCTCCCCACGCTACAACTAGATAAATAGAAATAAAAAGAAGTTAGATGCAATATTAATGGATGGAAATCAAGACAAGTCCAGTGCAAATAAACTAAGTTC
Organism: Triticum aestivum; assembly: GCF_018294505.1. NCBI lineage: Eukaryota > Viridiplantae > Streptophyta > Magnoliopsida > Poales > Poaceae > Triticum > Triticum aestivum. The sequence goes on along the minus strand of NC_057807.1, from coordinate 611,094,690 downwards.
ACAGAACCATCTCACAAACATTAACGACAATACCACATTTAATATAATCACACAATCTCACAAACTCATATATAGTAGTCAACAATGCATGGATAGATCATAGTTGATAAGTCTACTAGGAAGTCATACTAGCATATATATGGTTCAGCCGCCACATGCATATGTAGTTCTAGATGATATCGATGACGATCATCATCCTCAAGCCTTGGCGGTGGGTGTTCCTGATAGTAATTAGGATTGCATGTCCAACATGAAGATTCTTGCCAACAAGGTAGCTCTTCCATCCAACCGAGTTGAAGTGTGTGCGACCGTTCGTGTCCACGCCATACGCACAGGTGGTGACGGAGCCCCTCGCAGTAAGGCGTATTCCAGCAGAGCCTTCTTCATCAGGCTTGATACCACAACTCTCAGATAGGCTCTTTGGCAATTTCTGAATAACAAGAACATATCAACTAATAAGTAGCCTTACACATTCTACACTATCAAAAGATAGTACTACATTTCTACTAAGCATGAATTCTACTAATATGTATATATGGATTCTACACTATTGATAGTTCTTCGGATTCTACACTAAGCATATATATCATTGGACTCTAGCTACACACTAAAGCATATCATCGATCGAACAATAAGCATTTCATTAGACTCTACACTAATTAATTAAGCATGTCATCAGAATCTCTACACTAAAGCATATCATCGGCTAGCTTCTACACAACATATCATTGCACTCTACAATAAAGCATATCATCAAATTACTACAGTAAATGCAACATACCATGACATGCTGATCAACCATGGTACTTGTCAGGCGGGTCACGAATGGCACCCCGACGAAGGCAGCATATGGTGGAATTATGTCCCATAGGTTGCACACCTCCTCCTCGCTCAGCCTCATTCTTTGAGCTAAGATGGCTTCATAAAGTGGGTCCTCATCATCCTCATCATCTTCATTATCTTCATCATCTTCCTCCTTGTGGACATAAATGATGACCAGCTTGGGTCTTTCTGCTCTGAAGGAGAAGCTGATCAACTCACCACCAGTGATACCCATGTGGGCGAGGAAACGGACCCATTCATCTCCTCCAATCTGTGACATATTGCGTTCTTTCTTGACCTCCATAGTGTAGCCCCCCCCCCCCCAAGCCTCAAGAGTCATAGTGTCTCCGGCCAGCTTGTTAAATTCCAACCTCACATTGCATGGGACGATTTGTGTAAAAAAAGCAAAATGATATATACACGATGCATTAAAGCCAATAACACTAAAAACAAAATAGGGGTTACAAGTTTCATATAATTTGTTACCGCCGCATGAAGAAAACTAGACTAGAAGTAGATGCCGAACAGCATGCCAGTTGCAAGGCTGCCGGCACACCTTGACTTGCACAGTCAACATGGTGGTGGTGGTGGTGGCGCCATTTCCCTAAAGCAATATGATTAAAGGATTAACGATCCAAAAAGTAAACATAAAGTTTTCAATTAACTTACTAACACATGAGGAAAATAGGAAATTGGCTAGAATTTGACAGATTTTGAATAATATACACAGAAAATAGGAAACATCAGTTTCACACCATAGAGAATACACATTAGGTACTGGCAAGCAAAATAACAACTAAATTGTAGTTCAGTTCAGACAATAACCTAATAGAGATCATGTAACCCAAAAAATTGAAGTTTTGGTTTTCCCTAAATAAAACTTTTTTAGGTCCGACCAGACATTTAAAACACCAAATTAGTTTTATTAGATCCATAATAAAGCATATTTTAATTCTATATACTCCCTCTGTCTCTGTCTAAATATATGAAAATGTCTTATATTTAGAAACGGAGGGAGTATATTCGATGTTATGAATACTACTAGTACTCTATTTTTTTAATATAAACTTGGTGAATCTGAATGAAGTTAAAATATTTGAAATATATAATTCACACTCGGGATGGATTGGCACCATGCTGTGGGTCCCTCCATGCAGCCATATCATCGGCGCCAGGCCGCCGGCTGGGTGGGACGAACCCTCCGAGGCAGCAACGATCTAGGGTTAATCTGGAGCCCACCCGGCCACCAACCCCCACTCCTACCCCATCATCCTCTCGCCTCGCCTCACCGTCTTCGAGCCCCACCCGGCCGTCCTAGGCACCCACTGCGACCCCGCAAGTCATGGAGAAGCCGTCGCATGTGGCCACCGCGGGCGGGAAGTAGGCGTCGCACATGTACCATCTCGTTTGCTTACTTACGGTCGATCTATTTCTGACTGCGGGTTTAGTGACTTGAAGAGTATACTGTAGATAGTTCTTTAGTACCCAGGTAAATATTTTTGGTTGCAACTTTACTTGGAAAACTTAAGCCAAACCTAATCACTTGCTCATAAACCTAATAGAGAATTGTATTTCAGTTCAAATTCTGGCCAAAATTTTGCCCAGGGAGCTGAGAGCACTTGACAAGCAGGGCGGGGTGTGAAACTTGCAACATAAGCATGAACAATAAACTATCTAACCAGACATGGCGAGAGCCACGTCGCAATCGCTAAATCCCTTTCCAACACGCGAAATTCCAGAACATGGCAAGAGCCGCCGCGGCGAATCGATCAGAGCCTAGTGGCGCGCGCACAGGGAGGAGGCGAGGGGGACTTATGGGGCTGGAGCGTCAGAGGAGGCGAGAGGCATTGCATGGTAGCTGGGGTGCTGCTGCGGCGGTGCCGTCGGCGGGGGTGAGGCGGCCCGGGAGGAACCCTTACTGTGGCGGCGTCGTCTGGCGGAGGGGATCAATGTGAGAGCGAGAGGGGGGGTACTGGTGCGGGGCCCGGCGCGGGCCGGTTTTCTTTCCCTATAGTAGTAGCGCTGCGTAGGGTCGGCACTACTGCTAAGCCCAACTGTAGTGCCCGTTCAAAACAAATGCTACAGCTAAGTGGGCTATTGTTTTTGCCCTGCGTCCCATGTAACAACAATGCAACTCAAGCTAACAAACGCTCCTGTTATTTCATAGCAGTAGCGTGTTTTGCACCAGGCACAACTGGTAAATACCAGTAGCGTGGGGGCTGAAACAGGCGCTACTGGTAAACTTCTATATATAACCATTTTCCTAGTAGTGTCGGGATTAAATCCAACTTAGCTAGCTGCGTCATAACACCAAAACTTATGACAAAGACGTGAATGCCAAACTTCAAATTCATTAACACTCGAATGAATATGGTTCACGACTTTATTACAGAAATCTGCGAGGGAAAGGCAGAACATCCCTCCGCTCTCATAATCTTTTCCAACAAATAGTGCATACTTAGTAACAAGTAATTTATTAAACTCGAATACCAACTTAAAGCCTTCTCTACATAGAAGGGAGCCACTAACGAGGTTCTTCTTGATGGCAGGGACATGCTGCACGTTCTTCAGCTGCACGATCCTTCCCGGGGTAAACTTCCGATCGACCGTGCCAACACCATGAACAGAAGCACTCATGCCATTCCCCATCAATACGGACCCGTGGCCTGTGACCTGGTAAGAAGAAAACAATGAAATGTCAGCACATACATGAATGCCTGCACCTGTGTCCACCCACCAATTGATGGGCTCAAACACTGAAGAAATAGTAAATGAATTACCTTACCCAGATGCACCATTCTCATTGTTGCCCACAATCATGTTGAAAGACTTGGAGTCCTGTCCCGACTTTTTAAACTTGTTTGGGCACTTGTTGGCCCAATGTTCAACCGAACCACAAGTAAAGCAGCCCTCATCCTTCTTGTTCTTCTTGAAGGTCTTCCCACCCTTCTTCTTAAAGTCGGTATTGTGTTGGACACCGTTCTTTCCCTTGGGCTTGTGGGAGTTGGAGATCCTCTGGTTCACCATGTTGGCGACAGAAGTCCCTTCGGCCCCTTTTCCGTGCGAGTCCTTTGCCCTCGAATTCTACTCAACACTCAGATGGCCAATGAAATCCTCCATTGAGAATTCACGCCTCTGATATTTTAGAGTGGTGGCAAAGTTCCTTCAGGAATTAGGGAGCTTAGCGATTATACAACCCGCGACAAACTTGCCGGTAACTCCCACTTAAGCAGCTCAAGCTCCTTAACGATGCATATTATCTCATGAGCCTGCTCTAGTACAGGATGGTTTTCAACCATCTTGTAATCGTGGAACTGCTCTATAATATATATTTCGCTCCCAGCATCGGTGGCCCCAAATTTGGATTTGAGCGCCTCCCATAAGTTCTTGGCAACACACACATGCAAATATGCATCGACCAACTAATCTCCGATCATGCTAAGAACTGCTCCAAGGAACACGATGGTGGCTTCCTTGAACGCCTTCTCCTGCTCATGAGCAATCGTTCCCGAAGGGACACTGGTGAGCCAGAACACGTTCATAGCTGTGAGCCATAAGATGGTACTTGTCTGCCAACACTTAAAATATGTACCAGTAAACTTATACGGTTTCAGTGATGCGGCAAAGCCACTTGCCGTAAAATTCCTACACATAATAGGTTTTTGGATTGTTGAGTAAATAGGCAATTTTTCGACTAATTTAATCCATAGATACTCGCTCTAAATTGACTGAATTGACAACATACTGACTCTGATTTAAACATGCACGTACTAAGCAAATAATAGACAAATCTACACATACTGCTAGTACGAAAATAAACAGGAGCGGGATAAACGTGTTATACCCTCCATTACACTAGGCAGAAGTCGCGGCGGCGGTGACAGCAGCAACGGCATCCTCGGCGGCCTTCTTGTCGGCCTCAATCTTCTTGGCGGCGGTATGTTCGGCGTCGGTGGACATGGTGATGACGAAGATGACGCGGACGTAGAGGAAGTAGTGGATTGGAGGCGAGCAGTTGCATAGTCGCTTCCCAAAAACATATTCGCCCCTCTGTGTGAGCTTGGATCGGCTCATTCCCGCAACCCGCGGCACGGCGCGGCGCGTCATGACGAGGCGGGCGGCGGAGGAGGAGTGCGCGAGGGCCACTTCAATTCTAAAGCTCCAATAGCATGTAGAAGAGAAACCTTTATAAGGAGGTCCAACTCCTGTCCAACTTCCAGGGTGAGACTAAACTTCCCACTATACCTAGTGCCAATAAACCCACATGGACCCTTAGAGATTTTTAGAAATTGCTATGTGGGCCTAAAGCCCATCCCAAATTTCACCACCGAATCTATAATAAGATACACAATCCGCTCAGAAAAAAATCCACAACCCCAGCAGCTGCTGCAACAATTTTTTTTTATCATCAGTATGGTATGCATCATGTTAAGGTGTGATTCTGATTTCAAAGGGATGGTGTAGTTACAGTTAGGTCCTCAATTTTCTAGTATCTCATAGACTTGAAATTCACTAACATCCATTGCTCGTACTCATACTCGTATACATATGGCAGACTTGCAAACCAGCATCTGATTAAAACAATCAACCAACCGGCAATACCCCATAATATGTTCCTCACTTTCTTAACATCATAAGAGTTAACTGAATTGTACAAAAGTGAATAGAGAGGCAAGGATTACTTACTGTCATTTTTCTTGTACAGAACGGAGGAGGGAAAGAGAGCCTCCCGAGGGTCAGACAGCGGCACCGGATAGCGGAGATCGGCAGGAGAGCCAGGGAGTGATAAAGGCAGCGCTCTCGGCTCAAGCCCTTTCCTCCAGTGTAGCCAGAGGAGTTAAGGAAGAGGGAGGGAGCATTAGGTGGTGCACCGAGGATCCCTGCATGGATGCCTGCTTCTGCTTGTTGGTCTCGTGGAGCCGTGGACATTGACGAAGAACATTAGAGCCGTCCCAACCTCGTCCGTGCCACACCCTCAGGTCGTAGGGGGAGATGTCGCATGGCGAGCTAGGCCGGGGCGTGCAGACTGCCGTGGCCTGCGGAGGCCCCGGCCGTTGCACGCGGGGTGTGGGTGGCGCACGCAGGGTCAACCTTAGGCAGCGGCGAGGAGAGGTCGATGGCGCACATGGTGCAAGGGATCAACAGCGTGAATATGGCCATGGCGGCTAGGCCGATTGACGCCAGTGGTTTCGGGGTTGGGCTGGAGCTGGAGGATGGCGAGGGGATCGGAGCGGTTATAGGGGAAGAGGCGCTGGGCGGCGAGGAGGAGGCAGCTCCCCCGGTGCGCCTCATCGTATCGGCTCGGTGGAGCCGTCCCTCCGCAGCTGCGGCCCCCTGTGCATGCGCATGGGCAAAATCGGGGCGGTGGCAGAGCTGCGAGCGGCAAGCGGTGACCGATCGCTGGAGTCTTCGTGAAAGAAGGGGAGAAGTCCCGAGCCAGTATCAGTTCCAATTATAAAAAGGGAAAAATAAAACCCTTTCCACCGCGGGCTGCATGCATTGCATTGCATGTGCGCCTGGTCACCGCCCTACAAAACGGCAGGTTTCACACCGTATTGCACCAAAAGCGCTAGGTCCACGCGCGCAGCCGAAAATCACGTTAAGAAACATTATGACAGAAACCTACAGCCACACTCAATTTCTACCCCTAGCCTCCCAAACTAATGCACGTGTCAATACTTCATAGGCCCCACAGTCTCGATCAGCCAAGTGGTGACACATGGTAGGGTAAACTTAGAGGCTTGGGTATAGCCTAGCGGTCGCTTGGTCTTTGGTGAAATTGTTGTATCTTAGGCCTTGTACAATGCTAGATAGTTAGGAAGGTGCTTAAAAAAATAAACCAGACTTTTCTGAAGCACCAGTGCCTATTTTTAGATGAGAGATGCCTAATTAAGCGTCAACCCTGTAGAAATAAACATAGGTGCTTAAGAAAATCTTGGTTTACTTTCTCAAGCACCTCCCTTAAGCACCTTGCGTTGTAAAAGGCCTTAGTAATCAACTAGCTATCTCTCCTTAATTATGTTGCAAGTACAATTCTGATTAAGAATGCAATCTTTTCTATAACATTGACCTTACACTCTACGTGAGACACCCTTCATTTTTTCAATCGTACCAACGAATGGCGTGCATAATTGTACATGTTTAACATTTTGCAATTACATGCTTTTTAAATATTTGTTTGCAGCCTACTTTTTTCACACATTTGTACATGTTTTGTACATATCTAAAACATTTTTTAACACGATTAGCATTATCAAATACTCGCTCTGTCCATAAATACGTTTCGGAGAAATGGATGTATTAGTTCTAGATAAATTCATTTTTGTTCATTTTTCTGATGACTAACATGTTTTTGAACCTTTTTGGACTACGTGTTAAATATTTTCCAAATACACATTGAAATAACTTTTGAAATGATATAAAACATTTTAAAAATTATGTGAACATTTTTTACATTGTATAAACAGTTTTTCATAAAATGTCGCAAACATATTTTTGAAACATTTGAACATAGTTTTAAATGTAACGTACATTTTGTTTGAATGCTATGATTTTTTTGAATTACAAAAACATTTTTTTTGAAACGCATGAACATAGTCTGGCCTGATCCACGCGTGCTCGGTTCGTCGAAGGTAGCCTAGCTGTGTGTGCCCCACTCCGTTGTGAAACCGAAACCCTAGATACATTGTCCTCCACCGTCCATCCCGTGCCACGCCGTATGTATATACTCCCTCTGGTCCTTTTTACTCCGCGTATTGGATTCAGGTCAAGTCAAACTTTGCAAACTTTGACCAAATTTATTTTTAAAAATATCAACACCTACAATACAAAATATATGAACTATTAAGGTACATTTTATAGCAAATCTGACAATATTGATTTGGCATTGTGAATATTGAAACTTTTGTCTATAAGTTTCATCAAAGTAGAGATACTTTAACTTCGAAGATGACTTATATGCAGAGTAAAAAGGACCGGAGGCAGTAGATATACACCCATATTGCCAAGTCATTTCCCCCCAAAATAATTTTCCCCATGCGATGGCACTTACTAGCTAGCTTCGACCTCAACTAACAGCGCTAGGGCAGTTTTTTGTCAATCGAGGATGGCGGCCGAGGGGCTTGACGTCGAGCTGCACCTCGGCTTGCCATCCTCGCAGAGTGTGTTCGATCTCAACCTTAATTCGACCTTGCGGTCTTCGCCGGCCCAATCCCGGTGGAGAATCTCGCCCTCGTACTGTACGAGGGCCCGATAGCGGTGGGTGGGGACTGGGGACGATGTGCCGGTGCCGCCCGTGGTGACCGAGAGCGTTATGGTCGTGGACGTGGAGATGGGGGCCATAGTCGTTCACCAGGGCCCGGTGGGCAGGGACGGTGCGGTCACCGAGGTTGGGGTTTTGGCCATGCTAGACGACAAGCACATCTTGGTCGGGCAGATCGTCCCGGCCGGTGGGGACGGCGAGGTCACCGAGGTCGGGATTTTGAACACAGTGGACAACAAGCACGTCGAGGCCGGGTAGATCGTCCCGACGGGCAGCGCCGACTTCACCGCGATGGCGCTGTGCCACCTCCCCCTGCAGCAGGTGCAACCAGCATGGGGATCCCGTTGCTCCACTGGGCAGATAGTAGCGCACACCAGTCGAGGCAGAGGAGGGCCGACTAGGTGCGAGCGTGGGTGTGCGACGAGCTCCAGAAGAAACACCACCTACCCAGGGACATGCTGCTGAGCTACATCAGGGAGAAGGTGCTGAGCCAGTCGGACATGAACCCATGGCACGCCCGCTTCCTCCTCCCGGCCCGTGCACGCGCCCGCCATCACACCTTCCTGTACACCGCCAACGACTTACCCGGGCGTGTCCTTGTCTGTGTACGCGAGCAGTGCCTGGGTTAGTGCCAGTCCGACCACCTGAAGCTAAACAAATTCCATCACTTCAACTCCACCGTCATCAACGGTAAGGTGTATGGGCGCTTCCTGGTAGACTGCCGCCTGGAGGCGGGCGATGGCGTCGAGGTGTGGGTGTTCCGGTGGCCACTTGGGATCCATCTGTGTCTTCTGATCGCCAAGAAGGACGGAGTCCGACCCGCCTGAAACACATAGAGTGTGTATCCTTCCATCCTCTCGCTGGGATCTCATATTGCATGTCAACTGTGAATGGCAGATGGTACTCTTATTGTTGTTACTGTTTTTTCTAGTGGGAGGAATGTGTTATTGTTGTTGTTGTATCGTAGTGAGCTAGCTTAGTGGTGTCTTGGTCTTAGGTTAAGTTGTTGTATCTTAGTGATCAGCTAGGTTAGGTTGTCGCACTAGTAGAAATAGAGAACTAGTCCCAGTTCCAGAGGACCTTTAGATCCGGTTCTGGAACCGGGACTAAAGGGTCAGGACTAAAGCCCAAAACCTTTAGTCCCGGTTTGCTTACGAACCGGGTCAGAAGGGCTCCACATGGCCGCTGCGGGGTGCCCAGGCAGGAGGGCCTTTAGTCCCGGTTAGTAACATCAACCAGGACCAAAAGGTAGCCACGGGTCAGCAGCTCGCAGGCACTAGGGTTTTTGTTTTTTTTTGAAAGGGGGGATTTAGGGGTTTTGGAGTGTTAATTTAGGGGTTTCATATTGTATTAGCTAGCTAATAGAGAGAAGTGACCTCTCTTTCTCAATGCTTGGTCGACGCTAGCTACTATGGGTGAATAGCTCCCATGCGACGTCGTTGGTGTGAACTGTCTCTCATGCGACGTCGTTGGCTGTAATAGCTTGCATGCGACATCTTCGTTGGAAAAAATAGCTCCCACGCGACACACCATTTACGCGGCTAGTTGGCTGTCCGTTAGGCTGAGATTTGGTTAGGACACTGGGGGTTATGTGCTCTGACTGGTGGGGTCCACCTATGGCCACGTAGTCAAGAGTCAACCGTCCACGACTCGACCGGTGACTGTGTGACCGTGCTCGACTCGCCCGTGCTGGACTGGGCGAGCGGCGCCGCCGTAAGCATCTTCTACGGCAGTGGTTTCTTCTCCGCGGTGGTGGAGCGCATTTCTCGGCAGCGGCAGAGCTATTGCGAGGTGAGCCCGAAACCCTAGTCCCACTCCCCAGAATTTTGGGGGATCTGTGGCCTCATGCTGCCCTCTGTTTCTTGGCGATTTAGAATCGGGCTCCATTGGATCCGGGGGTTGTTTCTTCTCCGCGGCCCGGTGGTGGAGCGCCTATCCCTGCAGCGGCTATTGCGAGTGAGTATTTTCCAAACACTACTCCCATTCCACTGAATTTTGAATAAATCTGTGGCCTCATGCTGCCCCTGTTGCTTGATTGGATAGGAGATGGAGCGAGGGCTAGATGAGATGGAGCGAGGAGACGGGCTGCCCCGAGGAGACAGTGCTTCAAATCGGTAATGCCACCCTCTTTTCTTGGCGATTTAGAATCGAACTCGATTTGGTAGTGACTGCCGCCGCTGCCTGCCATTGACAAAATAGGGGAGGTTCAGGTTCTGCCACCACATTCGCAATTATAGTGGAATTTTTTCCCTGTAAAGCCAAGCTCAGTGATGGCAGTGTCCAAGACATTGATAGAGATACCACCGTGAGGTTGGATGTCGATTTTGCAGATGTTGATCCCCAGGAATTGGAGATCATGAAGGAGAAGGCCGTGGGCAATTTGGTGGAGAGAATTGGGGAGAGTATTGTTTGGGGTCCAGAACAAGAGGTATCTCTGCAACGTTTCGATAACTATAATGGTGAATATGTGAGAATTGAAGATGGAGAATCCATGGTTGCTGAAATTGATCAGCAAGGAGGATGGGCAAGCAAACAAGTAACATTTTATGCAGAGCTAATTGATCTGCAAACTCATTCCAGAATTGGTTATGTGCCATCAAAGATGGCTGCACAGATGGAAGATGATGAGTGGATTTCACAAAAGAAGATGTTGGCATTGTTGACTGAACCGACTATAGTAGCTGAAGATACTGGGATTGATGCAGATGGAGAGGAGGGAACCCATGGTGCTAGGAAGATTGTTGTTGACTGGAATGTAGTAGAGTTGAATGAAAAAACAGATTTGGTCATTACACCAATATCTGACATTGATATGGCCGAAATGTTTGGCATTCAAGTTGATGACAAAGATAAGGAGAAGGATGACAGTTCTTTGCCAGCTGAAGGTAACACAGGCCCTAGAAATGCAAATGAGGATGAAGAACACCTGATGAGAGAGGCTGCAGATGATGTGGATGATGCAGATGATAATGAGCTGGTTTGTTTGTATGACAAAGAGAACCCAGTTATTGAGGTGGGAAAGTTGTGGCCAAGCATGAAGGAGTTTAGGATGTCTTTCAGGACCTATGCAGTGAAAAAAGAGTTTGATGCCAAGACTATGTGGACTGATCGAAAGAAATTTTATGCTCGGTGCAAAGGTTATGATGGTGGTGGCAATCCTTGCAAATGGTACTTGTCTGCCAGACTACAACCTGATGGAAGTACAGTAAGGGTAAATCAAATACCACACCAGCATACATGTATGACCACTTCACAGAGAGTTTCAAAGATGACATCACAACTTTGGGTTACAGAGAAGATTACTCCTATTTTAGCCAAGACTCCAAACACTACTGCAAAGAGGCTTAAAGTTGACTTGGAGAAGTTGTACCCCATCCAGCTGCAATATACCACAGTGTGGAAAGCAAAACAAAGGGCCATGAAATCATTGTATGGTGACTGGGCAAATACATTTAGGATGTTGTATAGTTTTAAAGCAGAGGTGGAGAAGAGGTCACCTGGGAGTGTAGTGGAGATAGATACAGAGGTAATAGAGGATGGCAAGGTTTTATTCAGCAAGTTTTTTATGTGTTTGAAGCCTTGCATAGATGGATTCAAAGCAGGTTGTCGTCCATATTTGAGCATAGACTCATCTTTTTTGACTGGAAAGTGGAATGGTCAGTTGGCTGCATGCAATGCTCTAGATGGACACAACTAGATGTTCCCAATTGCAATAGGAATGTTTCAATCAGAGACAGAGGCATCATGGATATGGTTCATGATGCAACTGAAAAGATGCATAGGGCCAGTTTCTCCTTTGGCCATCCACACAGATGCATGTAAAGGGTTGGAAAATGCAGTAAAAAGTGTTTCCCCCATGCTGAGCAGAGGGAGTGCTTTGGACATATGTGGATGAATCTGATAAAAAAATTTAGAGGAGATGAATTTGGGCGCATGTGGCCAGCAGCAAGATCCTACACCAGACAGACACATTCCTATCACCTTGGTAAGATATTGGCATCATGTAGTGATAATGAATTTGTTTCATGGTTGAACACCCACCATTCTCTGTTGTGGTATAGATCAGGTTTTAATACTGCCATAAAATGTGATCATATCAATAACAACTTGGCAGAAAGTTTTAACAACAAAGTGAAGCATTTGAAAGACTTGCCTGTGCATGACATGGTGGACCAAATAAGAATCATGATCATGCGTTTGTGGGAGTTGAGAGGAAAAATTGCTAATATTTTGGAAGGGGACAAGCTTCCAGCAGTGGTACAACAGGTGGTCAACAGGAGTAGAAATCTTTCACATCTATCTGTTGAGAAATCTTCCTTGTGGGGTGCTGAAGTTAGAGATACAAAGAGTGGCAAGAGACATGTGGTAAATACTGAGTTGCATGAGTGCACTTGCCAAGAGTGGCAACACACTGGAAACCCATGTGAGCATTCCATACTTTTTTTGGCATCTAAACCCAGGTTAAATATGCACCCATATTTGCATGAGTATTATTCAGTACAAAAATTCAAAGCTGCATATGCAAGTCCAATTCCTGCACTGACTGACCAATCTCAGTGGCCTGAGGTGGAAATAGAATTTACCTTGTGTCCCCCTGTCACTAGAAGAAAGGCTGGGAGGCCTAAACAGAGCAGATTCAAAGCTTGGCTTGAGAAAGGTGGTTGTAGTAAGAAGGGGAAAAAGGAAAAGGAAAAGAATGATAAGCCCAAAAGGGCTCAAAAAGGTAACAAAAATAGGTGCAAGTTGTGTGAGGTACTTGGGCACAGAATTGGTTCATCCAAGTGCATCTACACTCCTTAGAGGCCAAAGTATGTTTATGTTACTGTTTTTGCAAGTTCTTGATTTTGCTACTTGTTCTAGTATCTAACCAAGTCAAATGCTTTATTTTTTAGGAGGAAGCGTGCAGAAAAAGCCCCACCGCTTGTTGTTGAACAATGCTGGCCAGTGAAAAAAGCAAGACTCAGTGGCTATAGAAGGAAGATCACTAAGCAGATAATGTTTGGTGACAAAGATATGGAGCTAACTGAAACTGTTACTGGTGAACATGAGCTAAGTGTTTGTGTTTTGGACGATGTGATGCATACTGAATCTGTTTTGCAGACGCTAGGGCAATCTGAAACTATTGCAGATGAAGCAACTGTTGTGCTGCCATTCGAATCTGCTTTGACAACTGTGTTGCCATGTTTGGAGGTTGTGCTGCCAAGTGTTGAGTTGCAAACTGAAGTAGTTGAACAATGTGTGCCATCTACTCAATCTGCAGAAGTGCAAACTGAAGAAGTGAGACATGGTCAGGTGCAAAAGTTGAGGGGGCCAAAAAGCAAGAGCATCAGCATCAACAAACTATGCGCCGTGGAACCAAACGGTGGAAAAAAGCAGAAGAAATCGAGTGGTAGAAAGAAGCAAAAGAAATAGAGTCGAAAACGTTCAAATTTGATGTGAAAACTTAAGTTTGTTGTCATTTGATGTGAAAACTTATGTTCTTTCATGTGATAACTTATGTGCTATGATGTTGATTTGACTTGAAATAAAATTCAAATTTGAACCGATATTCAAATTTGAACCTATCTTCAATATTTTTTGAGTTCATTTGTTTGTTCTGTGATGTTGCATCGTTTTATGTACTACTATGCACTTTAGTTCATAAATCCAACCCTTTTTGTGAATTCCAACTCATAGTCACGGACAATGTTGTCCAAACAGGCTCCAAAGTAAGGGAAAACGGCCCCATTTCTAAGCAAGTTTTTTTCGACCTTCTCAAAATCACCCAAAAAAGATTTTCTTAGCTTATATTATACCTATATAGGATCAATACGAAGTCTCACCTTTTTTTGAATAAGTATTCATATTATTTAATTTATTTTTGAAAAAACACCCTTTAATACAAAGTTAGCAATAAAACAAGTTTAAAAATTTTAAATGCAAAAATAACTTCAGATCCTCCTTAGTCACTCTAAAATGAAGCTAAGGTGATGTTTTTGATTTTTTTGCATTTTCAAAACCTCAAACCCTCTTCTCACTCCTGTGAACTCCATGCAACCTCAGTCGAGATAGTCCAATTTGTGAAGGTTTTTTCAAGCAAAGATCATTAGATCAATTTTATCATTTTATATCATAACTATGTAACATAAAAAAAGGCTATATGCGTAGGTTTTTCATTTTTTAGATTTTTTTTGAATTAGTTATACACATTTGAATGTTCGGTCAAACCGTTCAAAACCCCGTTGACTGCCTCCAAACCCCATGTAACCCTAGCGCCAAACGTCCACCGTCGATCTAACCCTAACGCCAAACTGCGGCCGTCGGATAGGCCTTCTAGAAGGATTCCGTGGGGGCGATCCGTGGGCTCCAATCTGATTGGCCACCGTTTTTTCTCTCTGACGAACAGATAACGTTGAGCGGGGGATCATCTAAGTGACCGTTGGGCCGAGCGGATCGGGCCCGGCAGAGCCTGGCGTGCGTGCGCACGGCCGTCGAGAGGGGGATGGGCTGCATGCGAGAGGGTCAATGACATGTGGGCCATCCCTGTCCCATGCATGCCATGCAACGTCGCAGCCTAGCTATTCTTTGCTCGTGAACACCTAGCCCGCCATTGCATGCACGCATCGACGCAGTAAAGCACGACAGGGGCGCAGCGTATAGGTACGTCGCATCTAAACTATTTTAACAAATGCATGGTTGAACGAGACGGACGCGTCGGTGGTGCAGCTCCTTTTTCAGTGTCACGCGCGGATGAACAAGCCTGTTTCCCACGCGGCGTCACCGCCGATGCAAGTGCACGAAACGATGCAACTCGCCTGTGCTGCCCGTGCCTCTTTGGATGCTCTGGCCGCCGTTTTTTGAATTAATGCCCGCAATTACTTATGCCAGTGCGAACGGAGAAGAGAAAACGATCCAGAAGGCACCGTGTACACATTGACCACAGCTGCAACGCGGCTATAAAAGGGCACCATTTCCTCATCCTCTCACACTCATCTCTCAAGCCTCCTCCCCTTCTTCTTTTCGAGCCAAATCCACCACTCGAGCCACCATGCAGTTCAACGGCCCTACCTACCGTCGCCCTCGCACCGTGCCGGAGAGGCAGTACCCGGCCGGAGTCGCCGTCGAGAATAGCCTGAGGGTGTGGGCCATCTCTAGGTGGAGGGGCCCTAGAGAGTTGGCTCGCTTCTTCCTCCAAGCCGGCTACCGCCATCTCCCTCCGGGCACTCCGCCCATGTTCCACCTCCACGAGCAGTACGATGGCAACGCCAACGGCCTCGTCATCGGCCTCCACGTCACCTTCACCAACCCCTACGACGCTCACCACCTCCTCGGCCAGGTGTTCTTGTGTGGATGCGAGTTTATCGCGTTCACGACCTACAACATCTTCACCAACTTCCACCACATCTTCCCTCACCCCAACGGCATGCACAGCCTCCCCTACCAGATGCCGGAGAACGACGAGTGAGGGGCCCAAGGAGGAGGGGCCAAGGAGTGGCAAGGAGGAGGGGCCAAGGAGTTGTTCAAGTGCGAGTCTTCTATCTATCTAGTTCGTGTTTGTGTTTGTGTTGGTTCGGGTGTGTGTGCCCGTGTCTTCTATATATCTAGTTTTAATTATTTTACTTTCATGTTTTATGAACTATATGTAGTGGGGGGATGCCCCTCTATATGTTCTATCTATCTATGCTACTAGGGTACCCGATGCCCCTCTATCTATCTATATGTTTTTTCGGTCCTAAAGTTTCTCCATTGCATTTTATTTATGTGGCCATGTGTACTAAAAAATGCACTAAAACATGATCCAATCATAGAAGTTGTTGTTAGCACGTGTCTAGTTAACTATCTTCCTTTTATGTTTTATGCACTATATGCAATAAAAATGGCGCTTCGTTGAAATAAACTAGAACCAAACAAATGCAACTTTTTTGGTTCACAAAGACTACAAGTTAGACTACTAACTAGAACCAACCTTTTGTTTTAGCCGAAACAACACGGGACCCTACAATCGGACACGATAGCTTATGCATAAAAATAGCTCAAATAATTATCAGATGAGTTATCTAAAAAAAGGTGAAGGCAGGAAACTTAAAATTTGTAAAATAACCTAAAGCCGAAAAGATATATTGATGTCAATGACCGTGTGCACTTTTTTTGCACTAGCTACACTTCTTTTATCAACGGGCCTGGGTATGTTCTATTCGGCCCGGGCCCTGCGTAACTTCTATATGGGCCTGGCCTTTTCGGGCAACTGTGGGACGATTTTTTTTTCTTTTCCTCCCTCTACCACTGAAACTGAAACTGATGACTAACTGAAGAACTAAAAAAACAAAACAGAGTGAAGAAGACATGCCGAATTCGTACAGCGCAACACTTTTATTCAAATGTACATATCATTACGATTACAAATGATGCCCAATCTATTCACTTACGACTAATTATCATCACATAAACAAATGCGAGACCAATTACACAAACATAAAAAAGTGCGGCCATCAGCCCCATCAAATTGCCCTGCTTCTGCAATTCGATGAGTTTCTTCATCTGCTTGTTCAGCTTCTTCAGCTCTGCCGTCACTTCTTCAGCACCAATGGAAGGGCGGGCGCCCCCGATGGAATTGCCATATCCAGGGGCCCCGGATCCAGATGCGCCCGATCCAAACTTGCCCAACTTCTCCGCCTCCAACGGTAAATCGAGCTCCCCTGATGCACCCTCCATTTGAATCCGCTCTATGTACTCATCTAGCCACTCAAAATGGGTGCATTGCTTCAATTTCTGAAATCGGAAAGATGAACCCTAAATCCCAAATCCGATGGGGAAAAATGGGCAAATATGAAATTGGGAGACAAAAACCGAAATTGGCATATTGAGAAGTAAAATCTCACCTTTCCCTGCTCTGGTTTGCTCTCGCATTTCACGAATTCCCGCCCAAGGTTGCCATTCTTGTCGGTCGTTGTGACTAGCCGCTTCAGGGGTGCGATACGTGGGCATGCAGGGCATCTTGTCATGGGCACTGCGCCATAGCGCGGCCATGAGCGGCGGGAGGCTGAAGCGGAGCTCGACATTGCTAGGTCGCGGCCCGGAACGGCGTTGCTGCGCGTCGTCGCCGGAGAAAAAGAACAACAACGGTCGGGGAGGGGGAGGGGGGAGGATGGGCTCGGGTGCTGCACGGCTCGGGGCACGGCTCGGTGTCCTCTTGTACCAATGCTGACCTGGATAAGTTAGTGGGTCCCACGCTGTGGGTCCCGCTCACCTGACCAATGCTGAGTTGGATAAGTTAGTGGGTCCCATGCTGTGGGTCCGGCTCACCTGATTCGAGTTTTAAACATGTGTCTTTGGATTAGGCAGCAGTGTTGCATGGGAGCTCTTTTTTCCAACGAAGATGTCACATGAGAGCGATTACAACCAACTACGTCGCATGAGAGACAATTCACACCAACGACGTCGCATGGGAGCTATTCACCCAGCTACTATATGTATAGAGAGAACTCGATACACTAGCTAGTAAGCAAATGAAGAAACCATTAATTACACAAGATCGTCATGAACATATACAGAGAGAAGTGATATCTCTTTCTCCGAGATTGGTCGAACAACAAGTTTTCGTATATCTATCCGGCACTACTACATATATACAATATAACATCTCTTACAATCCCTAACATCTAAAATCCATTTGAAATTCCACATGGCATTCTCTTTCTTTATGTATGACGTGGTCAAGAAAGAATCCCGCCAATTCCTCTTGAATTGCTCGTATGTGATCATGTGGTAGGAGTTCATCCCGCATCTGCCACAACTAATTTAAAGAAGGGGGTCAATACATATATATGAATGAACTCAACACAATTGATGGTAATAAAATAAAATTGTGAATATTATTTACATACTTCATATTGTTCGTCAGAGTAGCCCCGCTGAGAGGTCGAGTTATAGATGAACTTGCAAACGTGTATCCACATAAATTGTTCCCGCCTTTCTGCCACAATCACTTTACGAGAAATAGAGTTCAATCAAACTGATAATCAAGCATGATAAATGGTATTGATGCAAATAGAATCAATGAGAGATGCACAGAACTAGCTAGTAGTACTTACTCTGGGTTGTGTAAATCGTAGCTCCCTCTGCAGACCCGGAACCATTCTGGTGAACTTTTTCCAAACCCTACTAGGCAATGGAAATGATTACTTGATATCAGCAAATGAACAAAAGTTGCCGATATGGTGCGATAATGATCGTTTGAACTTACTTCTGGAGCATTGCCGTCTCGAGTCTAAGATAGTTACTATTCCTTGGTCAAGCTTAATCTCTAGTAGAATAAAGTGGAAGTGCGCACGCACAACTCATCGACTACGTTACTATAACCTCGAGTAAGCGAAACCGAATATGCACAAGACAGTAACACTCACTTGAAGTTGTAAGGAAACAGTATTTTAGCTTTGTTTTGATGTCGAAGTAACGATTGTAGCAAGTTTTCCTCTGTATCTTTGACTCTATTTTTAACCAACCATTCATTTATGGTATTTGGGATAATGAACCCAATGTCATAGATTTGTCTGTTTTTGCATGCAATGATCTTCAATCTGCATAATATAGTGAGGATAATTATATATACATGCAATGAAAGAGCTGAGCAATAGAGACTTAAGTACATAAGTAATACTTACAGACAGTAGCAAGTCATTAGTTGTTTGCCGAGGGCGTCTTGATTGAATAAGTGAAATAACTCCACAAATTCAACATGCAGCAACTCAACTCCAATGAGGCCATGCTCATCTTTAATTCTCACCATCATACTATCCTTCCCAGACTTCCTGCAGGTATCCATGTACCATTCATGCAATCTTCGCATCATCGTTGTTAGAGGAGGATGATCAGTTTGACGAGAGGCTTCCCATACTCATATCGGAAGATCTCTGCTACCTCTAATGTTTCAAACTCTACATCATCGCTCAAGTAATCACCAAGGTTGGTACAGGGCAATAGCCCCGGATGATTAGCAACGATATTGCTAGACACCTTGAGTGGGGGGTACGATTGCTTCGCCTGTTCGCTGAGCTGGGGAATTGTTTTCCCACTTCTTCGTTGTGCTAATCTTGCATCACTGGAAGTACTTTCCGACCGCTGCGCATCTTGATATGTCTTTTTAATACAACAGACATAGTTGCAATCCGGAGGAGGCGGTGGTGGTCGCTTCAGGGCATCCAGAGTGCGCTTCACTTTTACCGGATCTACCGTTTCCTTCGGAGGTGGAGGTTTCCGTTCAAAATGGGCCTCCACTTCAGCTGCCATGATGTCATAGGTTTCCTTGTCAGTCTTCTCATATGGTAACTTTGGAAGAGGCATCAGGCTTGGACCAAATCTGTATTGCTTCCCGCCTCTTGTACTGCTAGCCGCTAGAGCGGCATAGTCTCTCTTCCGCCATTGCTGACGCGACAGAGTCCGCTGACACGCTAGAGGAGGTGGAGGAGGAGTCGGAGTGCCCTCACGCGCCGAAGGAATCGGAGTGCCCTGATCACTCGCCGGAGGAGGAGGAGGAGGAGGAGGAGGAGGAGGAGGAGGATGCGTCCAGTTTGGAAGCTTAATGTACTCCTTCCTCCATAGACAGGTATTCCCTAAAGTAGCTCCCAAATGAATGTCCCCTTCACCTGTAGGGAAGTCAAGCTCCAGATCCTCAAATCTCTCCATTATTTGATCCACCATCACAACAACATAGCCATTTGGAATCGGACGGCAATGAAAAGTTCCCTCAGCTTGAGGAGGTATAATAGAGCCGACCACTGCCTTCAAAGTCAGGTTCTGGCATTTCGTCATTAGCTCGCAATTTTCAGCCTCCGTGATACTATCCACGGGGTAGCGAGGAGCCGTGAAATTAGGATGAGCGAGCTCCATGGAAGCCATGCTGCTTCTTCACTGAGACGTTGGGGTAGCTTCTAGGGCAGCGTCGAAGCAAGGATCTTCGTGATGCTGATATGGTTAGTCGGTAGCTCGCCAGCTCTCAAGTTCCTCTAGCTTTTCTATTCTTGCATTGAGCATCTCCATTTCACTCGCTTCCACTTTCCTCTTTCTCTCTCGGCTTCTGTAACCACCACTGCCGGTGAACCCATGCACCCACAGAACGGATCCTGGTGTACCTCGTGTTCGTCCAGGGTGCTCAGGATTCTTGAGGGCCTCTATCAGCTTGTCCTTCTCTCTGTCGGGAATGAACATCCCTTCCTATGCTGCCTTGATATATTCCTGAAGCTTCTTGATGGGTATTGCAAGTTGCTGGTCCGTCCCAACACACTCCCCTGTTTCTGGGTCCAAAGTTCCCCCAATCCCGAAGAACCAAGTCCTTGAACGATCTGGCCAATGCAATGTCACTGGTTGGACCCCCATAGCAAGCAGGTCTTGCTCAGGTTTGTCCCACGATGGTCGGGCTTTGTAGTAGCCACCTGACCCCGTGTGATGGTGATACTTCTTCTTTGCAACATTTTCTTGTTTGTGAGTGACCTTTTCATACCCTTCTCCGATTTCTTGTAGGCCACAAATGCAGGCCAGTGATCTCTTATCTTATCATATCGACCGGTGAATTTTGGAGTCTTCCCTTTGTCGACAAATTTTTCAACTCTTTCTTCCAGTTCCTGAATAGATCTGCCATCTTCTTAAGAGCAAACGCCTTGACCTTTGGCTCTATAACTGGGTTATTTGGATCCTCCTCTGGCAGGAGGCTGAAATTTGTCATCGGTGAGGTCCAAAGATCACCTTTCAGTCTATCCTAGACATAAGAAACTTCAGGGTCGTCCTTACTTATTTAATTGCTAGACGCTGATCAGGACACTGTCCCTAACAATAGCTCCGCAATGATGTACAAATGTGTCCTTGGTCCACTTGGGACCACTCGGTTGGCCATCATCCACGATTTCTGTGATGGTGAACCTTTCATCCTGGTGCAACCTTTTCTTCGGGCATCGTCTCCTTACAGAAGTTTGGCTTGATCCGGAGGGCTATCAAAGAAGAAAGAAGCGTTAATATATGTACTACCTCCGTTTCTAAATATAAGTTTTTCTAGAGATTACACTATGAACTACATATGGAGCAAAAGGAGTGAATCTACACTCTAAAATGTGTCTATATACATTCGTATGTAGTTTGTAGCGGAATCTCTAAAAAGACTTATATTTAGGAATCGAGGGAGTACATACCAAAACAATTAATGCATCAAGTCAGCACAGGCTTAATTAATATATATACCTCCCCGGACTTTGCAACAGCTCCCTCCTCCATTCGGTCACCGGAGCCGTCATCATGATCTCCTTCCTCCGACATTCAGTCACCGGAGCCGTCATGATCTCCTTCCTCCTCCATTGTTGGATCACCGGAGCCATCATCCTCTCCTTCCTGACCATCGGCGCCGTTGAGAAATGACAAGGGATCACCTCCGTCGCGGATCATATCCCCCAACAACTCTTCTTGTTCTAAGTCTCTGTCCATAGTTTCTGCAAATATTACAACATGACAATATACAAACATGAGAGATGGATATATTAGTGGCAAACATAGACCTAGCTAATCACAACAAGGAATCATATGCATATATGAGCAATGGATTAGTTGCGGACCGCCTCTCTCATGCATGTCCGACGTTCCTCCTCATGTAATATTTATCGGGGTTATACTTTCAGGAGATGACACTTTGCAAAAAATAATCGCTATGCCTCGACAACGCTCTTTTAACTTGGTAAATTTGGGTGGCCTCGACAATGTTTCCAGGGTTTGGGGTGGCCTCAACAATGCTCTTTTAACTTGGTAAATTTGGGTGGCCATGATAACACTTCTAGGATTTGGGGTGGCCTTGACAACACTCTTTTAACTTGGTAAATTTAGGTGGCCTCGACAACTCTTCTAGGGTTTGGGGTGGCCTCCACAATGCTCTTTTAACTTGGTAAATTTGGGTGGCCTCGACAACTCTCTAGGGTTTGGGGTGGCCTAGACAACGCTCTTTTAACTTGGTAAACTTGGGTGGCCTCGACAACTCTTCTAGGGTTTGGGGTGGCCCCGACAACTTTTTCCGTCCCGGTTTGGGTGGACTCGTGAGTTGGTCGCGCGAGAGGGTGTTGATCGACATCCCCCCTCATGTCGAAGTTATCGGGGATACGTTTCGAGAGAAAATACAACACTTGATATGTTTCGAGGACTCCTCCCACAACAAGAGAACATTTTAACTTAGTAAATTTCTATGAACAAAAAAAACATCATCGAACAAACTTAATATGAGTTTTAACATAGAACATTCATCGAACAA
Organism: Triticum aestivum; assembly: GCF_018294505.1. Classification (NCBI taxonomy): domain Eukaryota; kingdom Viridiplantae; phylum Streptophyta; class Magnoliopsida; order Poales; family Poaceae; genus Triticum; species Triticum aestivum. The sequence continues at coordinate 611,072,350 of NC_057807.1, read as the reverse complement.
ACTTAATATGAGCTTTAACAGAGAACATTCATCGAACAAACTTAATATGAGTTTTTAGCAAGATCATCATGGAATATTTTAGCTATCACACTGAGTATATATCTAAAAACCTAGTAAAACTACACAAAACTTGAAATGGCAAAAAAAACACTTGTCATTGCAAAAAAAACAATTTTTATGAAGTTTGTCCACAACATTCTACCATGGCATTACTAAAGTTTGCCACAACATTACTAAAGATTGCCACAACTTTGCCATATAATTAAGGTCAAAAGCTTGCCACAACATTATTAAATTTCATAACTTTGCCACAACAAAAAATTCTCTTCCACCTCATCTCATCTTCACAAAACATATATATATCTATCTATCAATCTCTTCCATCTCATCTCATCTTCACAAAAATTCTTTTCCACTCATCTAATCTTCACAAAACCTAAAAAAATTGTGCACCGAATATTTTTTTTCCACATTTTTACTCTTACATTTCATCCATATATCTATCTACCCATCTAACATGCATGCATCCATCTATCTATCTATCTATCAGACCCATGAATCTAATAAAAATATCTAATAAAAAAGGGCAGCGCATGCATATGAGAAGTGGCGGCGGTGGCAAGATCGAGCACGCAGCAACGGCAACCATGAGCAGGGGACCTTGGGAAGGGGGTGAGATCACTGGGCGACAAGATGGAGCTGGAGGCCGTTGATGTGGCTGACCAGCGACGAGAAGCGGGCTCGATCAGGGATGGCGACGACGAGGAGGGTCCGGTGACGAGGCCGAGTAGTCTCGGGGCGGCGATGCACGGGGAGGACGACTCGGGCACAAGGATGAGGGCTCGGGGACAAGGCGAGCTCGGGGTGGCGCGGGCTTGGGGCGGCGCAGGCTCGGGGCGGCGCGAGCTCGGGGGCAGCGACGGCGAGGCGTGGCAGGGGCGCATCGAGGCGGGGCAGGGAGCGGCAACAGCGTCAGGGCAGCCTAGCGGCGTCGTCGAAGGAGAGGACGAGGAGAGATCGAAGAAACTGAGACGAAAACTACTAAGTGCTTCTTATATACCCACAGTATTGGTACCGGTTGGTAGCACCAATTGGGACCAATGCCCCCCTTTAGTCCCGGTTCGCACCACCAACCGGGACCGAAGGTCAGTTTTCCTCAGCCCAAAGGGCGGGAAGCAGAGACCTTTGGTCCCAGTTGGTGGCACAAACCGAGACTAAAGGGTGGCATTGGTCCTGGTTGGTGCCACCAACCGGGACGAAAGGGTGGCATTGGTCCCGGTTCAAGCCACCAACCGGGACCAAAGGCCTATGCCTGGCACAGCCGTGGTGTGGTTGGATATATATTTAGTCCCACCTCGCCTGCTAAGAGGCTTCGACACTAGTTTATAAGCACGATTGCGCCTACCACTTCGAGCTCCTCTCTAATGAAGGCCTACGGGCCTATAAACACTTTCTCTGCCTGTGGGCCTACTGGGCCTTCTGCTGGGCTGCAGCCTGATCCAACTAACGTGTTGGGTTTCTAGTCATATGCAGGCCGTGGTGGCCAAGTAGGCGGCATTTTTTTTATTTTTCCCAGTATTTATGTTCTATTTTTTGCTTTATTTATTTTCTTTTGTTTCTACTTACAACTAAATACTTAGATTTTTTGAGTAGTTCTTTTTACTTTCGGTCACAAAAATTATAAACTTTCTGTTAGTGCTATTAGTTTTCAAATTTGAATAATTTAAATTTTAATTCTTTCAAATTTGTGTGAATCACTAGTTTGTGAATAACTTTACTTTAATAATAGATTTTTGAGTGATTCTTTTCCTACTATTTAATATTAGTGTGTTTTATCATTATATCCAATTTGGTAAATTTTTAGGTTATTTTAAATGGGTGTTTTAGTCAAAAATAGATTTTGTTATTTTAGTTTGCTATTAATTTTTATAAAAAAGTACTTTATGAAAATTCTTTTTGCTATTAATGTTTTGAACAAAAAGATACTTTGATAATTTTAGTTGCATAAATTTTATATAATTTTAGTTTCAAAAATACTAGGGGTTTATAAAAGCATTTTAGTTGATTCTTTTTGCTGTCAAAGAATATTATAGTTTTGTTTTAGTTGATCATAACAAAATATTTTAATTGATTCTTTTTAGTTCATTATTTTTTGCTATTAGAGTTTTATAAAAGTTTTCTAGTTCATTCTTTTTCCTATTAGTTCACTCTTTGAGATAAATGACCCTGAAATTGAAAAGCACTAGAAATGAAGTCTGAAAAGGTTGAAAGTTGGCATGGTATCATCATTTCACCCATATAGCATGTGCTAAAAAGTTTGAAAGGGTTACGGCAAAAACTGGATGTACTTCATGTACAAAATGGACAATCTCTTTCGAAGTATTAGGGTTTCAGACGAAAACTCATCTATTACAACGGGATTTAATTTTTTTCAACTTATTTGAACTCCAGACTTTTTGTGTGTTCAAAATGCACCATTCAAAGCCACATCATAAATTATCAACCCTTTCTGACTTCATTAGGTATTTTTCATGCATTTACTGATTTTTTGAGCTAAATGACCCTGAAATTGAAAAGCACTATAAATGAAGTCTGAAAAGGTTGAAAGTTGGCATGGTATCATCATTTCACCCACATAGCATGTCCTAAAAAGTTGAGAGGTTTACGGCAAAAACTGGATGCACTTCGTGTACAAAATGGACAACCACTTTCCAAGTATCAGGGTTTCGGACGAAAACTCATCTGTTACAAAGGGATTTCATTTTTTGAACTTATTTGAACTGCAGACTGTTTGTGTGTTGAAATGCACCATTCAAAGCCACATTATAAATTTTCAACCCTTTCTGACTTCAGTTGGTATTTTTCATGCATTTACTGATTTTTTTGAGCTGAATGACCCTGAAATTGAAAAGCACTACAATGGAAGTCCAAAAAGGTTGAAAGTTGGCACGGTATCATCATTTCACCCACATAGCATGTGCTAAAAAGTTGAGAGGGTTACGGCAAAAACTAGATGCACTTTGTGTACAAAATGGATAATCTCTTTCAAACTATCAAGGTTTCGGACGAAAACCCATCTGTTACAAAGGGATTTCATTTTTTGAACTTATTTAAACTCCAGACTGTTTGTGTGTTCAAAATGCACCATTCAAAGCCACATCATAAATTCCCAACCCTTTCCAACTTCAATTGGTATTTTCATGCATTTACTGATTTTTTGAGGTAAATGACCCTAAAATTGAAAAGCACTACAAATGATGTCTGAAAAGGTTAAAAGTTGGCATGATATCATCATTTCACACACATAACATGTGCTAAAAAGTTGAGTGGGTTGCGGCAAAAACTAGATGCAGTTCATGTACAAAATGGACAATCTCTTTCAAAGTATCAGGGTTTCGGACGAAAACCCATCTATTACAAAAGGCATTTCATTTCTTCACATGAAACTGCAGTGATATTCTAGATCAAAGGCATCATCATAATAGTTTTGGAGAGAAAGTATTCACTTTTTCTTCGCTTGTGTCCATTGCTTACTGCGCCGCAACCATGGATAATCTTCATCGTTTAGCAGGGTGCTTCGGTCAGCCTTGACTTTGAAGGGAGGAATTTCATGGAATTTTTCATAATCTTTAGACATGTCTATCTTTCCCTCCACTCCCATGATGTCTCTTTTCCCTAAAATAACTATGTGGCACTTTGGCTCATCGTATGATGTATTCGCTTCCTTATCTTTTCTTTTTTCTCGGTTTGGTAGACATGCCCTTCACATAGAAAACCTGCACCGCATCATTGACTAGGACGAATGATTTGTCTCTATACCCAAGATTGTTTAGATCCACTGTTGTCATTTCGTACTGTGGGTCTACCTGTAACCCCGCCTCCTGATAGATTGACCCATTTACACTGAAACAAAGGGACCATAAAAGCATGTCCATAGTCAGGTTCCCATATGTCCACTATGTAAACATAATATGTGTCCTTTCCCCTCTTGGCTACTGCATCAAAGCGGACACCACTATTTTGGTTGGTGCTTTTTGATCTTGGGCGATCGTGTAAAATGTATTCCCATTTATCTTGTACCGTTTGTAAGTTAATAGAGTCGAAGATGGTCCCCTGGCCAACGAGTACAGCTCATCAGAAACAGTGGTGTCAACCATGAGATGTGTTTGCAACCAACTGCCAAAAGTCCTGATGTGTTCACATGTAATGAAGTCGTCACACCGCTCCGGGTGTTTGGAGCATAGAATATTCTTGTGTTCATTGGCATACGGGGTCACCAAGGTAGAATTTTGTAGAACGGTGTAGTGTGCTTGAGACCAAGAATGCCCGTCCCTACGTATTATTGAGTCCCCTCCTAGCGTGCCTTTTCCAGTCAGTCTCCCCTCATACTGTGATTAAGGGGGACCAATCTTCTTAAGGTCAGGAATGAAGTCAACACAAAACCCAATAACCTCTGTTTGATGGCCCGTGGAGATGCTTCCTTCTGGCCTAGCACGATTATGAACATATTTCTTTAAGACTCCCATGAACCTCTCAAAGGGGAACATATTGTGTAGAAATACAGGGCCGAGAATGGCAATCTCGTTGACTAGATGAACCAAGATGTGCATCATGATATTGAAGAAGGATGGTGGGAACACCAGCTCGAAACTGACAAGACATTGCACCAAATCACTCCTTAACCTTGGTAGGATTTCTGGATCGATCACCTTCTGATAGATTGCATTGAGGAATGCACATAGCTTCACAATGGCTAATCGAACATTTTCCGGTAGAAGCCCCCTCAATGCAACCGGAAGTAGTTGCGTCATAATCACATGGCAGTCATTAGACTTTGGGTTCTGGAACTTTTTCTCTGCCAAATTTATTATTCCCTTTATATTCGATGAGAAGGCACACGGGACCTTCATACTAAGCATGCATTCAAAGAAGATTTCCTTCTCTTCTTTGGTAAGAGTGTAGCTGGGAGGACCTTCATACTGCTTTGGAGGCATGCCGTCTTTTTCATGCACATGTTGCTGGTCCTCTCGTGCCTCCGGTGTATCTTTTGTCTTCCCATACACACCCAAGAAGCCTAGAAGGTTCACGCAAAGATTCTTTGGCACGTGCATCATGTCGATTGCAGAGCGGACCTCTAGGTCTTTCCAATAGGGTAGGTCCCAAAATATAGATTTCTTCTTTCACATGGGTGCACATCCCTCAGTGTCATTCAGAACAGATAGTCCACCGGGACCCTTTCAAAATTTACTTGTAAATCATTGACCATAGCAAGTATGCGATCACCAGTACGGACGGCGGGCTTATTTCGGTGATCTACCTCACCTTTGAAACGCTTTCCTTTCGTACGACATTGATGGTTGGTCAGAAGAAATTGACGATGTCCTAGGTACACATTCTTCCTGCATTTGTCCAAGTATATACTTTCGGTGTCATCTAAACAGTGCATGTATGCATGGTATCCCTTGTTTTTCTGTCCTGAAAGGTTATTGAGAGCAGGCCAATCATTGATGGTTACAAACATCAATGCATGTAGGTCAAATTCTTGCTGTCTGTGCTCATCCCGCATGTGTATACCTTTTCCATTTCACAGCTGTAAAAGTTCTTCAATTAATGGCCTTAGGTACACATCAATGTCATTGCCGGGTAGCTTAGAGCCTTGGATGAGCATTGGCATCATAATGAACTTCCGCTTCATGCATAACCAAGGAGGAAGGTTATAGATACATAGAGTCACATGATAGGTGCTATGATTGCTGCTCTGCTCCCCAAAAGGATTAATGCCATCTGCGCTTAAACCAAACCATACGCTCCTTGCGTCACCTGCAAAGTCCCCCACATTCTCTCGTTTTTTCTCCACTGTGACACGCCAGCGGGTGCTCTCAACTTCCTGTCTTTCTTATGGTCCTGTTTGTGCCATCACATCAACTTGGCATGCTCTTTGTTTCTGAACAGACATTTCAACCATGGTATTATAGGAGCATACCACATCACCTTGGCAGGAACCCTCTTCCTGGGGCGCTCGTCGTCAACATCACTAGGGTCATCTCGTATGATCTTATACCGCAATGCACCGCATACTGGGCATGCGTTCAAATCCTAGTACGCACCATGGTAGAGGATGCAGTCATTAGAGCATGCATGTATCTTCTGCACCTCCAATCCTTGAGGCCATAGAATCTTCTTTGCTCTGTATGTACTGTCGGACAATTCGTTATCCTTTGGAAGCTTCTTCTTCAATATTTTCAGTAGCTTCTCAAATCCGTTGTCAGATACACCATTGTCTACCTGCCATTGCAGCAATTCTAGTGTGGTACCAAGCTTTGTGTTGCCATCTTCTTAATTTGGGTTCAACCCTTTTTGTGATCCTCTAACATGCGATCAAACTTCAACTTCTCCCTTTCACTTTGGCATTGCCTCTAATTTGCATCAACAATGACCTGGTGGACATCATCATCGGGCACATCGTCTGGTTCCTCTTGATCTTTAGCTTCCCCCGTAGCAGGATCACCGTATTCAGGGGGCAGATAGTTGTCATCATCCTCTTCTTCTTTGTTGTCTTCCATCATAACCCCTCTTTCTCCGTGCTTGCTTGAAACATTATAGTGTGGCATGAAACCCTTCTCAAGCAGGTGGATGTGAAGGGTTTTCTGGTTAGAGTAAGACTTCGTATTCTCACAGATAGGGCATGGACAACACATAAAACCATTCTGCTTGTTTGCCTCAGCCACTTTGAGAAAATTATGCATGCCCTTAATGTACTCGGAGGTGCGTCTGTCATCGTACATCCATTGCTGGTTCATCTGTGTGCATTATATATAATTAAGTGTGTCAAAAAACATTACAAAACATCATGAATAGAGAAGTGACCAAATTAATAGAAATTCATCATCACATTAAAACCATAGTACAGTAGTGATAAAATGTTATTACTGAAAAAATAAATACATAAATTTCATACATAGTTCTCATTGAACAACATATAGCTCTCTAGAGCATCTAATTAAAGCATCATTGAAACTATGTAAAACATTTCAATGCAACAACAAATGCGATCATAATCGCAACTAAGGTAACAATTGATCCAACGACATAATGATACTAAGCCTCAGTATGAATGGCATATTTTCTAATCTTCTAATCTTCAAGCGCATTACATCCATCTTGATATTGTGATCATCAACGACATCCGCAACATGCAACTCCAATTTTATCTTCTCCTCATCAATTCTTTTTCAAGTTTTTCTTCAAGTAATTGTTTTGTTTTTCAACTAAATTTAACCTCTCGACAATAGGGTTGGTTGGAATTTACGGTTCACATACCTCCTAGATAAAAACATCTATGTCACGTTGGTTGACATAATTGTCATAAACACCAAATGAAATAAATAGTTATAAAAGATAATATATACCACATCTGACTCATAGACAGGACGAGGGCCGACGGAGGCGGATATCAAAACCATCGCACTATATAATACTCCCTCCGTCTCGAAATTCTTGCCTTAGATTTGTCAAGATACAAATGTACCTAATACTAAAACGTGACTTGATACATTCGTATTTGGAAAAATCTAAGACAAGAATTTTGGGACAGAGGGAGTAACAAACAATAATAAAAGTAAGAAAATTATAAAAGTATCTATCTAAATCATACAAGTAAGAATTTTTTTTCTTTTAGAAAGAAGATAAGAACAAGAGGCTCACCACGGTGGTGCCGGCGATGAGATCGGCGCGGGCGACCAACGGCGGTGAGGACGGGGACGAGACAGGACGGACCGCCAAACCTAGACAAATCTTGAGGAAAATGAAGCTTCACTACAGGAATCAACTAATTTGCTGCCTGCCATGGCGGATGTGAAAGGGACCAAAAGCGGACGGCAAAACTCTTTGTCGTCCGCCACCAACGGCAAACCTGCCCGGCAGAGACAGTGACGGTAAACATGTTCTTTGCCGTCTGCTTCCACAAAGCGGACGGCAAAGGCACTTTGCCATTGGTGGTAGACGGGAAAGAACTTGGACGGGAAAAAATAGACGTCATCCCCGTTAGGTAGCTAACAGGAGGATTTGTCGTCTGCTAGCTGACGGCAAAACGTGATGTCACCCCATGTACCCGAGTGACGTGCAGCGTCCAACTACATTGTCCAGTCAAACTGACACGCGTCACCCAGTCAAACACTGTCGTCTGCCACCCCCAACGCTCCGTTCCATCGACGGCCGGCTCGCCTTCCACCCCTCGCCGCCCCGTCCCGTCGATGCGTCCTGTCCCGAGGCGCCGGCATTATTGAGCAGTAATGCCAGCCGCCCACCTCCCATTGCTCGGACGGCTATAAGACCCCGCCCCAGCGCCACCCCCCACAGCTGACCTAACACCCCACGTCCTGCCACCGACGAGAAAACCAGCGCAGCACCAGCGATGTCCTACCACCGCTGGAGCAGCAGTGCCGACATCGACGACGATGCCCCGAGCGCCTGGCCGTCGAGCCTCGTCAATCTGAAGACGGCGAAGCTGTGCTCGTACGGCCTCCTCATGCCGCCGTCCTGCTTTTCTTCCCTGGCAGTGGAAGATCAGCGCGGACGACTATGTGACGCTCGGCCCCGGCATGACGACAGAGGAGCTCTGGACTCACATCGGCGGCTGCCACAACATCATAGGCCGCCATGCCTTCTGGAAAGGCAAGGTCTATGACGAGGTTATCGCCGCCTCTCGGCTGGAAAGGCAAGATCCTCGACCTCACTGGTGCGAGTGGCCAACTTCACGCCCCTGCACTGGCGCATGGCCCAGTCCTACGGGGACACCGTCGTGGAGCTGCCCGCCAGCCAGCACCCCCGGTGGTTGCGCCCATGATGACCCACAAGTGTAGGAGATCTATCGTAGCCGTTTCGATAAGTAAGAGTGTCGAACCCAACGAGGAGCTGAAGGAAATGATAAGCGGTTTTCAGTAAGGTTTTCTCTGCAAGCACTGAAATTTTAAGTAATAGATAGTTTTGTGATAAGATAAATTGTAACGAGTAACAAGCAATAAAAGTAAACAAAGTGCAGCAAGGTGGCCCAATCCTTTATGTAGCAAAGGATAAGCCTGGACAATTTATAATAATGAGAAAGGAGCTCCCGAGGACACATGGGAATTATCGTCAAGCTAGTTTTCATCACGTTCATATGATTCGCATTCGGTACTTTGATAATTTGATATGTGGGTGGACCGGTGCTTGGGTACTGCCCTTACTTGGACAAGCAGCCCACTTATGATTAACCCCTATTGCAAGCGTCCGCAACTACAAAAGAAGTATTAAGGTAAACCTAACGACAACATTAAACATATGGATCCAAATCAGCCCCTAACGAAGCAATGCATAAACTAGGGTTTAAGCTTCTGTCACTCTAGCAACCCATCATCTACTTATTACTTCCCTATGCCTTCCTCTAGGCCCAAATAATGGTGAAGTGTCATGTAGTCGATGTTCACATAATACCACTAGAGGAAAAGACAACATACATCTCATCAAAATATCGAACGAATACCAAATTCACATGACTACTAATAGCAAGACTTCGCCCATGTCCTCAGGAACAAACATAACTACTCACAAAGCATATTCATGTTCATAATCAGAGGAGTAATAATATGCATAAAGGATCTGAACATATGATCTTCCACCAAGTAAACCAATTAGCATCAACTACAAGGAGTAATCAACACTACTAGCAACCCACAAGTACCAATTTGTGGTTTTGATACAAGACTGGATACAAGAGATGAACTAGGGTTTTGAGAGGAGATGGTGCTAGTGAAGATGTTGATGGAGATTGACCCCCTCTCGATGAGAGGATCGTTGGTGATGACGTTGGTGATGATTTCCCCCTCCCGGAGGGAAGTGTCCCCGGCAGAACAGCTCCGCCAGAGCCCTAGATTGGTTCCGCCAAGGTTCCGCCTCGTGGCGGCGGAGTTTCGTTCTGTAAGCTTGCCCACGATTTTTTCCAGGGTAAAAGTCCTCATATAGCAGAAGATGGACACCGGAGGGCCACCAGGGGGCCCAGGAGACAAGGGAGCGCGCCCAGTAGGAGGGGGCACGCCCCCCACCCTCCTGGCCAAGGTGTGGGCCCCCTAATGTATTTATTTCACTCAATAATTCTTAATAAATCCAAAAATATGTTTCGTGGAGTTTCAGGACTTTTGGAGCAATGCAGAATATGTTTCCAATGTTTTGCTCCTTTTCCAGCCAGAATTCCTGCTGCCGGCATCCCCCTCTTCATGGTAAACCTTGTAAAATAAGAGAGAATAGCCATAAGTATTGAGATATAATGTGTAATAACATCCCATAATGAAATAAATATTGATATAAAATCATGATGCAAAATGGACGTATCAACTCCCCCAAGCTTAGACCTCGCTTGTCCTCAAGTGGAAGCCGATATCGAAAAATATGTCCACATTTTTAGAGATAGAGGTGTTGATAAAAATAAAATACGGACATGAGGGCATCATGATCATTCTTATAACAGCAACATAAATAGATTCTACCATATGATTTCTTATGCTCAAGTAACAATCAATTCACAATATCAAGTATGGTTCAAAAACTTCATTGAGAACTAACAAACTATAATCTCAGTCATTGAAGCAATCACAATTTATCATAACATCAGAAAGAGTCAACAATAGAGCTTTTCAGCAAGTTTGCATACTCAACTATCTTGTAGTCTTCTACAATCGCTAACACTCATGCAATATTTGTGGTTATGGAGTTTCAGCCAGACACTGAGAAAGATAGAGGCTTATTGTGTTGCCTCCCGACGTATTCACCTTTAGGTGATGTCAACAATAATAGCCCATGCTAACTTACATCCAATTGTATATATATATCATGATATTTCAAACACGAAGAGCTTGCCAAAGGATAAAATGAAAAAGGGAAAGGTGAGGATCACCTTGAATCAAGCATAAAGTAAAAACATAAAGTAAAAGATAGGCCCTTCGCAGAGGGGAGCATAGGTTGTCATGTGCGTTTAGGGTTGGATGTACAAAATCTTAATGCAAAAGAACGTAACTTTATATTTCCCCTTGTATGTGGACCTTTATTATGCAGTCCATCGCTTTTATTGCTTCCAGCACAAGATTGTACAAAGCTTACTTTCTCTGCACTAATAAGTCACACATATTTAGAGAGCAATTTTTATTGCTTGCACCGATGACAACTTACTTGAAGGATCTTACTCAATCCATAGGTAGGTACGGTGGACCCTCATGGCAAAAACTGGGTTTAAGGATATTTGGAAGCACCAATAGTATTTCTACTTGGTGCAAGAAATTTGGCTAGCATGAGGGGAAAGGCAAGCTCAACATGTTTGGAAGGTCAATAACAATATACTTTAACTGAGATGTGAGAAAACATAAACCATTACGTTGTCTTCCTTGTCCAACGTCAACTCTTTAGGATGTCATACTTAATGAGTGCTCCCAATCATAAAAGGTGTCCAAGATAATATATTTATATGTGAACCTCTCTTTCCTTATCACTTCCTATTAATTGCAACGATGACCAAAACTATGTTTATCAACTCTCAACAATTTTCATGCCTCATACTTTCTATATGTGAAGTTATCACTAACCATAAGATCAATATGAACTCTTTAATTCTTTCTACTTTCTCAAGATCATAGCAACATAGCAAAACCCTTGAGTCAACACTAATCTTTATTATAGATAGCTCATGGACTCGATAACAAAAAGAGATCACAAAGCAAAACTCAAAACTACTTGATATCAAAACTTCAATCTACTAGATCAAGATACTACTAAAAAGATCAAACTAAGTAAAACGGTAAAGGTAGGAGTGTGATGGTGATACGATACCGGGGCACCTCCCGCAAGCTTGGCAATTGCCAAGAGGAGTGCTCATACCCATGTGATTATGTCCTCGGAGGTGATGAAGGTGGTGGATAATCGCACATTGAGCGTAAAAGCTCCTCCAGCTTGTGGATAATGCCCTTGAGTCCGGTGATATGATCCTTCAACAGAATATTCTCCTGTGTGAGATACTTGTTCTGTATGCGAGCTAACTCAATCATCTTGAAAGCTTCAATCTTTGTTGGAGTAAAGAGGTTAGGTAAAAGTTGAGGGATGTCTTCTTCTTCCACTTCCGGAGCTTGAACCTCCATGGCCTTCTGGATCCCTTCATTCTTGTGGGTCTCCTCTGGTTCTTCTCTTTTCAGCTCTATCTTCAATAGCCAAGCATTCTTGTCTTTGTTGTTGGAGGAGGGCGATGGCATGGTGCTATTGTTCTGCAACACAAACATCTTGAAACGAAAACAGAGGATAATTGCGTGATACGGTGGTCAAAACCTTCGGGAGTATATATAATGAATTTTTACTAACCAAAGTACGTAACGTGCAATAAAACGGAGTCCGGGAGGCACACGAGGTGCCCACGAGACAGGGGGCGCGCCCTCCACTCTCGTGGGGGCTCGTGTCCCTTTCGGGCTACTTCTTTCTTCCTAAAATTCTTAAATATTCTAAAACTGATAGAAATTACCACTGGAGTTGTTTTGGAGTCGGTTTACTTACCGTACCACATACCTATTCCTTTTCATAGTCTGGAATGTTCTGGAAAGTGCCCCTTATGTATTCCTCCGGGGTTACGGTTTCAATAATATTAGTTTCAACATTAATAAGATTACCTGAAATATAATGTTTAATTCTTTGACTGTTTACCACCCTCAGACTTGTGCCTTCAAAGTTGTTGATTTTTATGGAGCCAGAACAATAGACCTCCTCGAACATAGGGACCTTCCCATTTAGAGAGAAGTTTTCCTGCAAAAAATCTTAAACGAGAGTTGAATAATAACACATAATCTCCTACGTTAAACTTACGCTTTTGTATCCTTTTATCATGCCAGCATTTAACTTTTACTTTAAATAGCTTGGCATTCTCATAGGCCTGGGTTCTCCATTCATCAAGTGAGCTAATATAAAACAACCTCTTCTCACCGGCAAGTTTGAAGTCATAATTGAGCTATTTAATAGCCCAATATGCTTTATGTTCAAGTTGAAGAGGTAAATGACATGCTTTTCCATAAACCATCTTATATGGAGACATACCCATAGGATTTTTGTATGCAGTTCTATAGGCCCATAATGCATCATCAAGTTTTTTGGACCAATTCTTTCTAGATCTATTGACGGTCTTTTGCAAAATTAATTTGAGCTCTCTATTGCTCAACTCTACTTGACCACTAGACTGCGGATGATAACGAGATGCGATTCTATGATTAACATCATACTTAGCAAGCATCTTACGAAAGGCACCATGAATAAAATGTGAACCACCATCAGTCATAAGATATCTAGGGACTCCAAACCTCGGAAAAATAACTTCTTTAAGTATTTTAATAGAAGTGTTATGATCAACACTATTAGTTGGAATAGCTTCTACCCACTTAGTAACGTAATCAACAACAACTAAAATGTGTGTGTAACCATTATAGGCAAGAAAAGGTCCCATATAATCAAAGCCCCAAACATCAAACGGTTCAATAAGAAGAGAATAATTCATAGACATTTCTTAACGTCTACTAATGTTACCTATTCTTTGACATTCATCACAGTTAAGACAAACTTACGAGCATCTTTGAAGAGAGTAGGCCAATAAAAACTAGATTGTAGTACCTTGTGTGCAGTTCTATCTCCAGCGTGGTGCCCTCCGTAGGATTCAGAGTGACACTTGCGTAGGATCTGTTCCTGTTCATGCTCAGGCACACAACGTCTAATAACACCATCTACTCCTTCTTTATAAAGGTGTGGGTCATCCCAAAAGTAATGTCTTAAATCATAAAAGAACTTTTTCTTTTGCTGGTATGTGAAACTAGGAGGTATAAATTTGGCAACAATGTAATTAGCATAATCAGCATACCAAGGAGCAGTACGAGAAGCATTAATGACCACTAATTGTTCATTAGGAAAGCTATCATCAATAGGCAGTGGGTCATCAAGAACATTCTCTAACCTAGACAAGTTGTCTGCAACGGGGTTCTCAGCTCCCTTTCTATCAATAATATGCAAATCAAATTCTTGGAGCAGGAGAACCCATCTAATGAGTCTAGGCTTAGCGTCTTTCTTTTCCATAAGATATTTAATAGCAGCATGATCAGTGTGAATAGTAACTTTGGAATCAACAATATAAGGTCTAAACTTATCACATGCAAACACAACTGCTAAGATTTTTTTCCAGTAGTAGCATAATTTCTTTGGGCAGTATCAAGAGTCTTACTAGCATACTGGATAACATTCAATTTGTTATCAACTCTTTGCCCTAGAACAGCACCTACAGGATAACCACTAGCATCACACATAATTTCAAAAGGTAAATTCCAATCAGGTGGCTGAACAACAGGTGCAGTGATCAAAGCTTTCTTAAGTATTTCAAATGCCTCTACACAATCATCATCAAATACAAAAGGAACATCTTTTTGTAACAAATTAGTCAGAGGCCTAGAGATCTTAGAAAAGTCCTTAACGAACCTCCTATAAAAACCGGCATGACCAAGGAAACTTCTTATACCTTTTATGTCCTTGGGACATGGCATCTTTTCAATAGCATCAACTTTGGCTTTGTCAACTTCAATACCTATCTCAGAAATCTTATGCCCCAAGACAATGCCTTCATTAACCATAAAGTGACACTTTTTCCAATTCAGAACGAGACTAGTGTCTTCGCATCTCCACAAAACTCGATCAAGGTTGCCCAAACAATTATCAAAAGAGGATCCATAAACGGAGAAGTCATCCATGAATACCTCACAAATCTTTTCACAAAAATCAGAGAATATAGCCATCATGCATCTTTGAAAGGTAGCAGGTGCATTACATAAACCAAAAGGCATATGTCTATAAGCAAAAGTACCGAAAGGGCAAGTAAAAGTAGTTTTTGATTGATCTCCCGCTGACACAGGTATTTGAGAGAAACCAAAATAACCATCTAAAAAGCAAAAATGTGTGTGTTTGGATAGTCTTTCTAGCATTTGATCAATAAAAGGTAAAGGGTAATGATCTTTCTTAGTAGCCTTATTTAATTTACGAAAATCAATTACCATCCTATAACATGTAATAATTCTTTGCGGGATCAATTCATCTTTATCATTAGGAACAACGGTAATACCTCCCTTTTTAGGAACACAATGGACATGGCTTACCCAATCACTATCAGCAACGGGATAAATTATACTTGCCTCAAGGAGTTTTAGTATCTCCTTTCTTACCACTTCTTTCATCTTGGGATTTAGTCGTCGTTGAGGATCTCTAACTGGTTTGGCATCGTCCTCCAATTTAATTTTGTGTTGGCATAATGTGGGACTAACACCCATAAGATCATCCAAAGTGTATCCAATAGCAGCTCGGTGCTTCTTCAGAGTTTTCAATAATCTTTCTTCTTCTTGCTCTGAAAGGTTAGCACTAATAATAACAGGATATTTTCTTTTAATCAAGATAAGCATACTTAAGATTATCAGGTAAAGGTTTGAGTTCGAACACGGGATCACCCTTGGGTGGAGGAGGATCCCCAAGAATTTCAATGGGAAGATTATGTTTCAGCACAGGTTCCTGTTTAAGGAACACTTCATCTATTTCCCTTCTCTCCTTCATAAACATATAATTTTCATGGTCTAGCAAATATTGTTCTAACGGATCAGTAGGAGGCACAACAATGGAAGCAAGACCAATAATCTCATCCTTACTAGGTGGTTCCCTATCACGAGGTTTTCTACGAAACTTAGCAAAATTAAACTCATGAGACATACCATCTAAGCCAATGGTGACAGTATCTTTTTCACAATCAATCTTAGCACTAGCTGTATGCAAGAAGGGTCTACCAAAAATAATTGGACAGAAGTCATCTTGTGGGGAAACAAGAACAAGAAAATCAGTAGGGTATTTAACTTTCCCACACAAAACTTCAACATCTCTAACAATCCCAACTGGTTTAATGGTATCCCTATTAGCAAGCTTAATAGTAACATCAATGTCTTCTAATTCAACGGGTGCAATGTCGTGCATAATTTCTTTATATAAATCATAAGGTATTGCACTAGCACTAGCACCCATATCACATAAACCATGATAACAATGATCTCCTATTTTGACAGAAATAACAGGCATGCCTACGACAGGTCTATGTATCTTAGTATCTGGTCTAGCAATATTAGCAGTTTCATCACAGAAATAAATAACATGCCCATCTAAATCATCATCTAAGAGATCTTTAACCATAGCAGTACTAGGTTCAACATTGATTTTCTCAGGAGGTGTATAAGTCCTAGTATTACTCTTACGAACAACAGTCGAAGTTTTAGCATGATCCTTTCCTAACAGGAAATGGGGGTTTCTCAACATAAGTAGTCGGAACAATAGGATCACTATAGGCGATAGTCTTTTCTTCAACTGTAATAGGTGCAACTACTTTCACTTCAAGTGAGTAGCAAAAGATTCACAGAAAGAAGCTACTATCTCAGAGCCGAGTCCATACTTAGTGCTAAATCCACGAAAAGCATCGGTATCCATAAAAGATTTAACACAATCGAACTTAGGTGTCATACCTGACTCCTTACCATCGTCGGAACCCCAATCGTCAGAGTTGCGTTTATTTCTTTCCAATAAGTCCCATTTGAAATCAATAGTCTTCAGCATATAAGAACCAACACAGGAAGTATCGAGCAAGTTGCGATTATTAAGAGAAAGCCGAGCATAAATTTTTTGAATAATCATTTCCCGGGAGAGCTCATGATTGGGGCATGAATATAACACTGACTTAAGCCTCCCCCAAGCTTGAGCGATGCTTTCTCCTTCGCGAGGCCAGAAATTATATATGTAATTACGATCACGATGAACAAGATGCATAGGATAGAACTTCTGCTGAAATTCCAACTTCAATCATTTATAATTCCAAGATCTCGTATCATCACATAGCCTATACCATGTCAATGCATCTCCCTTCAAAGATAAAGGGAAGGCCTTCCTTTTGACAACACCATCGGGAATACCTGCAAGCTTAAATAATCCACAAACTTCATCCACAAAGATAAGGTGTAAATCGGGATGCAATGTTCCGTCTCCTGTAAATGGATTAGCTAGCAGTTTCTCTATCATACCGAAGGAATCTCAAAGTAAATATTTTCATAAAGTTTAGTAGGTTGAGGAGCAACTCTTTGATCTTCTGGTCGGGGTGAAGATACCCCGAACAAGCCCCTCAAAGGATTAGTTTCCATAGTGACAAGTAACTGAAAATTTCAGCACACTATATAAATGTTTCCTTACCAAGTTCCACTCACCAAAAGCACTACAATCCCGGGCAACGGCGCCAGAAAAGAGTCTTGATGACCCACAAGTGTAGGGGATCTATCACAGTCCTTTCTATAAGTAAGAGTGTTGAACCCAATGAGGAGCAGAAGGAAATGATAAGCGGTTTTCAGTAAGGTTTTCTCTTCAAGCACTGAAATTGTAAGTAATAGATAGTTTTGTGATAAGATAAATTGTAACGAGCAACAAGCAATAAAAGTAAATAAAGTGCAGCAAGGTGGCCCAATCCTTTATGTAGCAAAGGATAAGCCTAGACAATTTCTAATAATGAGAAAGGAGCTCCCGAGGACACATGGGAATTATCGTCAAGCTAGTTTTCATCACGTTCATATGATTCACATTCGGTACTTTGATAATTTGATATGAGGGTGGACCGGTGCTTGGGTACTGCCCTTACTTGGACAAGCATCCCACTTATGATTAACCCATATTGCAAGCGTCCGCAACTACAATAGAAGTATTAAGGTAAACCTAACCACAACATTAAACATATGGATCCAAATCAGCCCCTAACGAAGCAATGCATAAACTAGGGTTTAAGCTTCTGTCACTCTAGCAACCCATCATCTACTTATTACTTCCCTATGCCTTCCTCTAGGCCCAAATAATGGTCAAGTGTCATGTAGTCGATGTTCATATAACACCACTAGAGGAAAAGACAACATACATCTCATCAAAATATCGAACGAATACCAAATTCACATGACTACTAATAGCAAGACTTCACCCATGTCCTCAGGAACAAACGTAACTACTCACAAAGCATATTCATGTTCATAATCAGAGGATTAATAATATGCATAAAGGATTTGAACATATGATCTTCCACCAAGTAAACCAATTAGCATCAACTACAAGGAGTAATCAACACTACTAGCAACCCACAAGTACCAATTTGTGGTTTTGATACAAGATTGGATACAAGATTGGATACAAGAGATGAACTAGGATTTTGAGAGGAGATGGTGCTAGTCAATATGTTGATGGAGATTGACCCCCTCCCGATGAGAGGATCATTGGTGATGATGTTGGTGATGATTTCCCCCTCCCGGAGGGAAGGGTCCCCGGCAGAACAGCTCCGCCAGAGCCCTAGACTGGTTCCGCCAAGGTTCCGCCTCGTGGCGGCGGAGTTTCGTCCCATAAGCTTGCCCATGATTTTTTCCAGGGTAAAAGTCCTCATATAGCAGAAGATGGACACGGGAGGGCCACCAGGCGGCCCAGCAGACAGGGGGCACGCCCAGTAGGAGGGGGCGCCCCCCACCCTCCTGGCCAGGGTGTGGGCCCCCTCATGTAATTATTTCGCTCAATAATTCTTAATAAATTCAAAAATATGTTTCATGGAATTTCAGGACTTTTGGAGCAGTGCAGAATAGGTTTCCAATGTTTTTCTCCTTTTCCAGCCAGAATTCCAGCTGCCGGCATCCCCCCTCTTCATGGTAAACCTTGTAAAATAAGAGAGATAGCCATAAGTATTGAGATATAATGTGTATTAACAACCCATAATGCAATAAATATTGATATAAAAGCATGATGCAAAATGGACGTATCAGCCCGCATGCGCATCGGACGTTCCCCCCATCTTGGAGCTGCCACCGGAACAAGTGGTCCTCAGCGAGGACGGCGATCAAGACGACACTCCAGGTTCGCACGTCGTCGGAAGCGGCAGCGGCGGCGGCTGCGAGGGAGGCCACCGAGATAGCGGCCACAGTCGAAGCCGCCGAGGCCATGGCGGAAGAGGAGGGCACGATGGCACCGGCGGAGGACGAGGAGGCGGCGCCGACAATGATGGAGCAGCAGGATGATGGCCCCGTCGACTGGGATGACAGTAGCAGTGACAACTGCGGTGACAGCGAAGGCGCCGTCGTGATCGACCTGCTAGCAGCTAGCGACGACGATTAGCATCTTTCTCTTAATTTCCTTTGAATTATGTTGGACTATGTAAAATATCTCTATATATGTTGAATGAAAATGCAATGAGAAAATATGTGTAGTTTAAAATAGTACCGGAGAGCTCGAGGAGGACGGAAGTGTGCAGGAGCAGTGGGGCGTCGGGGGGGGGAGCTGTGTGGGACGCCAGGGCGGCTTGCAGGAGCGGCGGGCGTCGGGGGGGGGAGGCGTGGGGCTGAGGGGCCTTAGCGGTGGGGCATCGGTGGTGGCGGGCCGGGACAGCGTGGGGTCGGCGGCGGCGGCGTGGTGTGGTTGGGGAGAGAGCGAAGGGGGTGGGAGATAGAGAGAGAGAAGGGGAGGGGTGGGAGACAGAGAGATAGGAGAGAGAGAGAAGGGGTGTAGGAGATAGAGATATAAGAGAGAGAGCGAGGAAGGGGGTGGGGGATGGGGCGTTAGTGCCGTTAGGTAGATTTTTGTTTGCCGTCCGCTAGCTGACATCAAAGATACTTTGCCGTCAGCTAGCAGACGACAAAGAGGTGGGGGAGGGGGACGTGCCGTCAGGATAGCCGCCCTCCGCTGGACCCACCAACTTCTTTTCCGCTGGCTAGCGGATGGAAAAGTAGCTTCTGCCGTCAGGTAGCCGACGTCAAAGAAATGGCTGACGGCAAACTACGTCTTTACCGTCAGCCAGTTCTTTACAGTCCGTTTTTTGTGAGCTAACGGCAAAGACCTTCTTTGCCATCAGCAAGCTGACGACAAAGAATAAGCTGATGGCAAATTCTTTGATCCCAGTAGTGCTTGGACAAGGAGCTTCGAGAGGAGAAAGCTTAAGTGTGGCTCAGGAATTTCATCGAACACCTCATGTGCATAGGAGGTGAGCTAGAGCACCACAAACCACTCCCACGGCCGGCCAAACAAACAGAGCAGTGGCTCTGTTCGCGGGCAGATGTGGGGTATATATAGGCCTCCCTTTAGCCCTGGATTGTGGCTAAAACTAGGACTGAAGAACAACCTTTGGTCCCGGTTCCAGCCACCAGCCGGGACTAAAGGTGCTTGGCCAGGAGCGAGGCCCATTAGTCCCGGTTCGTGTATGGAACCGGGACCAAAGCGGTCACACGAATCGGGACCAATGGCCCCCGAGGCCCGGCCGGCGCCCTGGCCTCACGAACCGAGACTAATGCACCCTTTGGTCCCGGTTCGTGAGTGAACAGGGATTAATGCCCTTATTCTGGCTTCAACCAAAGCCCTGTTTTCTACTAGTGTCGACATGAAACTGCCCTACCTAACCTAGCGTCGTTTCTCGAACGAAGGGGTGATCCACGGGATGGGAGAGCGACATGACTAACTCATGGGGTTGTTACATTGTATAACATTTTTGTAAAGCTTTACCTACATTTTTTTGAATTACATGCACATCTTGTAAATGTCACACGCATTTTATCTGAATGGTACACACATTTTCTAAAAATTGAGCGGGCACATTCATTGAGTCAGCATTCATGCGATTGTATGTTGAGGGATATGATTCGAGGGAAGGGGGCGATCCGAGGGATTGGAGAGGAGTGACATGACTAGCTCGCAGGGTTGTGGGTCCGGATCACTAGCGTTGCGGAAACTGCATCATCTGTAGTGGGTGCTGCCGCTTGGGCCGTGGGCCGTATGATTGGTGCCTGATATGTCTCCAACGTATCTATAATTTTTGATTGTTCCATGCTATTATATTACCCGTTTTAGATGTTTATGGGCTTTACTTTACACATTTAAATCATTTTTGGGACTAACCTACTAACCGGAGGCCCAGCCCGTATTGCTGTCTTTTTTGCCTATTTCAGTGTTTCGAAGAAAAGGAATATCAAACGGAGTCCAAACAGAATGAAACCTTCGGGAGCGTGATTTTTAGAACGAACGTGATCCAGAGGACTTGGAGTGAAAGTTAAGAAGCAGCGGAGGCGGCCATGAGGGTGGAGCGTGCGCCCACCCCTACAGGGCGCGCCCCTATCTCGTGGGCCCCTCGGCCGGCCACCGACCTACTTCTTCCTCCTATATATACCCACGTACCCCGAGAACATCAGAACAAGCCGCAAAAACCTAATTCCACCGCCGCAACCTTCTGTATCCGCGAGATCCCATCTTGGAGCCTTCATCGGTGCTCCGCCGGAGGAGGAATCGACCATGGAGGGCTTCTACATCAACACCATAGCCCCTCTAATGAGTTGTGAGTACTTTACCACAGACCTTCAGGTCCATAGTTGTTAGCTAGATGACTTCTTATCTCTTTTTGGATCTCAATACCATGTTGTCCTCGATCTTCTTGGAGATCTATTCGATGTAACTATTTTTGGGGTGTGTTTGTCGAGATCCGATGAATTGTGGGTTTATGATCAAGTTTATCTATGAGATATACTTGAATCTCCTCTGAATTCTTTTATGTGTGATTAAGTTATCTTTGCAAGGCTCTTGAAATTATCAGTTTGGTTTGGCCTACTAGATTGATCTTTCTTGCAATGGGAGAAGTGCTTAGCTTTGGGTTCAATCTTGCGGTGTCCTTTCCCAGTGACAACAGGGGTAGCAAGGCACGTATTGTATTGTTGCCATCGAGGATAAAAAGATGGGGTTTATATCGTATTGCATGAGTTTATCCCTCTACATCATGTCATCTTTCTTAATGCGTTACTCTGTTCTTATGAACTTAATACTCTAGATGCATGCTGGATAGCGGTTGATGTGTGGAGTAATAGTAGTAGATGCAGGCAGGAGTCGGTCTACTTGTCACAGACATGATGCCTATATACATGATCATCCCTAGACAATCTCATAATTATTCGCTTTTCTATCAATTGCTCGACAATAATTTGTTCACCCACCGTAGTACTTATGCTATCTTGAGAGAAGCCACTAGTGAAACCTATGGCCCCGGGGTCTATCTTTTATCATATAAGCTTTCAATCTACTTTTATTTGCATCTTTACTTTTCCGAACTATATCATAAAATACCAAAAATATATTTATCTTATCATACTATCTCTATCAGATCTCACTTTCGCAAGTGGCAGTGAAGGGATTGACAACCCCTTTATTGCGTTGGTTGCGAGTTCTCTGTTTGTTTGTGTAGGTGCGTGGGACTTTTGAGGAGCCTCCTACTGGATTGATACCTTGGTTCTCAAAAACTGAGGGAAATACTTACGCTACTATTGTTGTATCACCCTTTCCTCTTCAAGGAAAACCAACGCAAGCTCAAGATGTAGCAAGAAGGATTTCTATCACCGTTGCCGGGGAGGTCTTCGCTCAAGTCAAGACATACCAAGTACCCATCACAACTCATCCCCCTCGCATTTACATTATTTTTCATTTTCCTCTCGTTTTCCTCTCCCCCACTTCACCCTTGCCGTTTTATTCGCCCTCTCATTCCCAATCTTCTCCTCTCTCTTTCGTTTGCCTTTTTGTTTGCTTGTGTGTTGGATTACTTGTCGCCATGGCGCAAGATAATACCAAATTGTGTGATTTCTCCAATACCAAAAATAATGATCTCCTTAGTACTCCGATTGCTCCTCTGGATGATGTTGAGTCTTGTGAAATCAATACTGCTTTGCTGAATCTTGTTATGAAAGATCAATTCGCCGGCCTTCCTAGTGAAGATGCCACTACCCATCTAAACAACTTTGTTGATTTGTGTGAGATGCAAAATAATAAAGATACGAATAATGATATTGTTAAATTGAAGTTATTTCCGTTTTCACTTCGAGATCGTGCTAAAGTTTGGTTTTCGTCTTTGCCTAAAAATAGTATTGATTCTTGGAACAAGTGCAAAGATGCTTTCATCTCTAAATATTTTCCTCCCGCTAAGATTATCACTCTTAGGAACGATATTATGAATTTTAAACAAGTTGATCATGAGCATGTTACCCAATCTTGGGAAAGGATGAAATTGATGATTCACAATTGCCCTACTCATGGTTTGAATTTATGGATGATCATACAAAATTTTTATGCTGGCTTGAATTTTTGCATCTAGAAATCTTTTAGATTCGGCCGCGGGAGGCACGTTTATGGAAATCACTTTAGGAGATGCTACAAAACTTCTTGATAATATTATGACTAATTATTCTCAATGGCACACCGAAATATCTACTAGTAAAAAAGTGCATGCTATAGAAGAAATATCTACTAATTATTCTCAATGGCACACCGCGGGAGTGGGAAGATGGATGAACTTATGAAATTGTTTGCTACTAAGAGTGCTCCTATTGATCCCAATGATATGCCTTTGTCTACTTTGATTGAGAATAACAATGAATCTATGGATGTGAATTTTGTTGGTAGGAATAGTTTTGGAAACAACGCTTATAGAGGAAACTTTAATCCTAGACCGTTCCCCAGTAATTCCTCTAATAATTATGGAAATTCCTACAATAATTGTTATGGTAATTTTAATAAGATGCCCTCTAATTTTGAGAATAGTGTGAAAGAATTTATGATCTCTCAAAAGAATTTTAATACCTTGCTTGAAGAAAGATTGCTCAAAGTTGATGATTTGGCTAGGAACGTTGATAGACTTTCGCTTGATGTTGATTCTCTGAAACTTAGATCTACTCCTCCTAAGCATGATATCAATGAGTCCAGTGGTGGAGCCAGTATTTAGGTATAGGGGGGGCCAAGCCAAGTAGATAGAAAAAAATTGAGTGCAAAAGATAATTATAAAGAACAAGGTTGAGAACTTGCACAACAATCTCATTAACAATTTCAGTATGTCAAGAATTCGAAGACTGGCTGAGAAAACAAATTAATTTTAATGGTGTTTCGAGTTGTTTTGTTTCTCTTCTTAGTTGACGTATTTCAGTTTTATAAGTAACCAACTTAGAAAACAATTTAATCTTAATGGTGTTTGGCAGTTCCTTTTCTATTCATAGTTTAGGAATTTCAATTTCAGAAATTAGCTATACTATATATAGTGAACATAGGAAAATTTCGCATCGCAAATAGGACATCGTACAAGATAATTTGCATCACGATAATTTCTAGGACACGTACGAGATATGAATTTTTGATAGCATCTCAAATAAAAACACAAAGCAAATAAAATCTAATGTATAATTTCAACACTAATACGAGATGGTAATTGCGATGAGACAGATAAGTATAGTGTTAATCTACTAGTTCGTTACCTGAAGCAATGAAATAGGCTTTTCTATTCACAGTACAGATCAGATCGTGAGTGACAGAGCAAAGAGATCAGAGGCAGATGGGCACACGACGGTGCCAGGTCCGCAGGGGCACACGACGGGCGGCAACAGCGCCTAATTTGACACACGTAGACCTAATCACACACGAGAGAAAGTAGTTTCACTGCTCCAGGAGATTAGACCGAGGCTTCTTTGCTAATCTTCACGCTAGTGGGCTTTTGTTATGGGCCTTTTTATGCTTTTTAAGGGCACACGCTAAGATTAGGGGGGGGGGGGCAACAAGCATGTACGTGCAATTTTATCTCTCGTCGTGGCCACTGGTTCGAAGCACCGCATCTTGCCTAGCCCCTGCTCGTCCCCCTGCCTCCGCCACTGAATGAGTCTCTCAAAGCTATGAGAATTTCCATTGATGAGTGCAAAGAAAGAACCGCTAGATTGCGTGCTAAGAAAAATTGCTTTGTAAAGGCGTGTTCTTCTAGTTTCCATGAAAATAATGATGAAGATCTTAAAGTTATTTAAGTGTCCCCTATTAGATCTTTGTTTTACAATATGAATCTTAATAATGATGGGACTGGAGATGAGTCAACTTTAGTTAAAAGGCGTCCCAATGATTTAGAGTTTTTAGATCTTGATGCTAAATTTGGTAAAAGTGGGATTGGAGAGGTCAAGACTTTAAATAGCATTGAACCCACTATCTTGGATTTCAAGGAATTTAATTATGATAATTGTTCTTTAGAAGGTTGTATTTCCTTGTTGAAATCTGTTGTGAATTTTCCTCATGCTTATAGTCAAAATAAAGCTTTTACCAAACATATTGTTGATGCCTTGATGCAATCTTTTGATGAAAAACTTAACTTGGAAGTTTCTATACCTAAAAAACTTTATGATGAGTGGGAACCTACTATAAAGATTAAAAATAAAGATCATGAGTGTTATGCTTTATGTGATTTGGGTGCTAGTGTTTCCACGATTCCGAAAACTTTATGTGATATTCTAGGTTTTCATGATCTTGATGATTGCTCTTTAAATTTGCACCTTGCGGATTCCACCAATAAAAAACAATGGGAAGGATCAATGATGTTCTCATTGTTGCAAATAGAAATTTGGTGCCCGTAGATTTTATCGTTCTTGATATAGATTGCAATCTTTCTTGCCCTACTATTCTTGGTAGACCTTTCCTTAGAAACATTGGCGCAATTATTGATATGAAGGAAGGGAATATTAGATTCCAATTTCCATTAAGGAAAGGCATGGAACACTTTCCAAGGAAGAAAGTTAAATTACCTTATGAATCTATCATGCGAGCTACTTATGAATTGAGTGCCAAAGATGGCACTACTTAGATCTATCTTCGCTTTTATGCCTAGCTAGGGGCGTTAAACGATAGTGCTAGTTGGGAGGCAACCCAATTTTATTTGTGTTTTTTGTTTTTGTTCCTGTTTAGTAATAAATTTTGCATCTACCTTCTTTTTAGATGTGTTTTATGTTTTAATTAGTGTTTGTGCCAAATAGAACCTATAGGATAACCTATGGTGATAGTTAATTTGATTCTGCTGAAAAACAGAAACTTTGCACGCACGAAATTAGTTTTGTTAATTCACAGAAACGTGCTTTTGCCTTCATTATTTTTGTTGTAGATCAATAGACAAATTGCCCAGGACTTCTGTTTTGTTAGGATTTTTAGAGTTCCAGAAGTATTCGAGGGTTACAGATTGCTACAAACAGTTCTGTTTTTGACAGATTCTGTTTTTCGTGTGTTGTTTGCTTATTTTGATGCATCTATGGCTAGTATTAAGTGGTATGAACCATATAGAACTCGAAATACAGTAGGTTTAACACCAATATAAATAAAGAATGAGTTAATTATAGTACCTTATGTGGTGGTTTTGCTTTCTTTCACTAACGGAGCTTATGAGATTTCCTGTTGAGTTTTGTGTTGTGAAGTTTTCAAGTTTTGGGTAAAGATTTGATGGACTATGGAATATAAGGAGTGGAAAAATCCTAAGCTTGGGGATGCCCATGGCACCCGATATTCAAGAATAGCCAAAAGCCTAAGCTTGGGGATGCCCCCGGAAGGCATCCCCTCTTTCGTCTTTGTTTATCGGTAACTTTACTTGGAGCTATATTTTTATTTGCCACATGATATGTGTTTTGCTTGGAGCATCTTGTATGATATTAGTTTTTGCTTTTAGTTTACCACAATCATCCTTGATGTACACACCTTTTGGGAGAAGCCCACTTGATTAGAATTTATTAGAATATGCTATGTGCTTCACTTATATTTTTTGAGCTAGATAGCTTTTGCTCTAGTGCTTCACTTATATCTTTTAGAGCATGGCGGTGGCTTAATTTTGTAGAAATTGCTAGTCTCTCATGCTTCACTTATATTATTTTGAGAGTCTCTTAGAACAGCATGGTATTTACTATGGTTATAAAATTGGTCCTAGAATGGTAGGCATCCAAGTTGGGTATAATAAAAACTATCATAAAAGTGAAATGGATGCTATGATCAATTTGATACTTGATAATTGTTTTGAGATATTAGAGGTGGTAATATTAGAGTCATGCTAGTTGGGTGATTATGAATTTAAAGAATACTTGTGTTGAAGTTTGTGATTCCCGTAGCATGCACGTATGGTGAACCGTTTTGTGATGAAGTTGGAGCATAATTTTATTTCTTGATTGTCTTCCTTATGAGTGGCGGTTGGGGACGAGCGATGGTCTTTTCCTACCAATCTATCCCCCTAGGAGCATGCACGTAATACTTTGTTTTCAATGACTTGTAGATTTTTGTAATAAGTACATGAGTTCTTTTTGACTAATGTTGAGTCCATGGATTATACGCACTCTCACCCTTCCACCATTGCTAGCCGCTCTTGTGCCGCACAACTTTCGCCGGTACCATACACCCACCATATACCTTCCTCAAAACAGCCACCATACCTACCTATTATGGCATTTCCATAGCCATTCCGAGATATATTTCCGTGCAACTTGCCACCGTTCTGTTTATATTACACGCATCATAATTGTCATATTTCTCTTTGCATGATCATGTAGTTGACATCGTATTTGTGGCATGGCCACCTTCATAATTTTCATACATGTCACTCTTGATTCATTGCATATCCCGGTACACCGCCGGAGGCATTCATACAGAGTCATATCTTGTTCTAAGTATTGAGTTGCAATCTTGAGTTGTAAGTAAATAAAAGTGTGATGCTCTTCATTATTAGAGCATTGTCCCAGTGAGGAAAGGATGATGGAGAATATGATTCCCTCACAAGTCGGGATAAGACTTTGGACTTTATAAAAAAAATAAGAAAATAAAGAAAGGCCAAAAAAAGAAAGGCCCAAAAAGAAACAAGAAAGAAAGAAAGAAAATGAGAGAAAAAGAGAGAAGGGACAATGCTATTATCCTTTTTACCACACTTGTGCTTCAAAGTAGCACCATGATCTTCATGATAGAGAGTCTCCTATGTTGTCGCTTTCATATACTAGTGGGAATTTTTTATTATAGAACTTGGCTTGTATATTCTAATGATGGGCTTCCTCAAAATGCCCTAGGTCTTCGTGAGCAAGTGAGTTGGATGCACACCCACTTAGTTTCTTTTGTTGAGCTTTCATACATTTATAGCTCTAGTGCATCCTTTGCATGGCAATCCCTACTCACTCACATTGATATCTGTTAATGGGCATCTCCATAGCCCGTTGATACGCCTAGTTGATGTGAGACTATCTTCTTCCTTTTTGTCTTTTCCACAACCACCATTCTATTCCACATATAGTGCTATGTCCATGGCTCATGCTCATGTATTGCGTGAAAGTTGAAAAGGTTTGAGATTGCTAAAGTATGAAACAATTGCTTGGCTTGTCATCGGGGTTGTGCATGATTAAATACTTTATGTGATGAAGATAGAGCAACAGTCAGACTATATGATTTTGTAGGGATAACTTTCTTTAGCCATGTTATTTTGAGAAGACATGATTGCTTTGATTAGTATGCTTGAAGTATTACTATTTCTTATGTCAATATGAACTTTTATTTTGAAGCATTTGGATCTGAACATTCATACCACAATAAAGAAAATTATATTGAGAATTATGCTAGGTAGCATTCCACATCAAAAATTCTGTTTTTATCATTTACCTACTCGAGGACAAGCAGGAATTAAGCTTGGGGATGCTTGATACATCTCCAACGTATCTATAATTTTTTATTGTTCCATGCTATTATATTACCCCGTTTTGGATGTTTATGGGCTTTACTTTACACATTTATATCATTTTTGGGACTAACCTACTAACTGGAGGCCCAGCCCGTATTGTTGTTTTTTTGCCTATTTCAGTGTTTTGAAGATAAGGAATATCAAACGGAGTCCAAACGGAATGAAACCTTCGGGGGCGTGATTTTTCGAACGAACGTGATCCAGAGGACTTGGAGTGCAAGTCAAGAAGCAGCCGAGACAGCCACGAGGGTGGAGGGTGCGTCCACCCCTATAGGGCACGCCCCCTATCTCGTGGCCCCCTCGGGCGGCCACCGACCTACTTCTTCCTCCTATATATACCCACGTACCCCGAGAACATCATAACAAGCCATGAAAACCTAATTCCACCGCCGCAACCTTCTGTATCCACGAGATCCCATCTTGGAACCTTCGTTGGCGCTCCGCCGGAGGGGGAATCGACCATGGAGGGCTTCTACATCAACACCATAGGTAGGAGTCGGTCTACTTGTCACGGACGTGATGTCTATATACATGATCATGCCTAGATAATCTCATAATTATTCGCTTTTCTATCAATTGCTCGACAGTAATTTGTTCACCCACCGTAATACTTATGCTATCTTGAGAGAAGCCACTAGTGAAACATATGGCCCCCGGGTCTATCTTTTATCATATAAGCTTTCAATCTACTTTTATTTGCATCTTTACTTTTCCAATCTAAATCATAAAATATCAAAAATATATTTATCTTATCATACTATCTCTATCAGATCTCACTTTTGCAAGTGGCCGTGAAGGGATTGACAACCCCTTTATTGTGTTGGTTGCGAGTTCTTTCTTTGTTTGTGTAGGTGCGTGGGACTTTTGAGGAGCCTCCTACTGGATTGATACCTTGGTTCTCAAAAACTGAGGGAAATACTTACGCTACTATTACTGCATCACCCTTCCCTCTTTAAGGAAAACCAACACAAGCTCAAGACGTAGCAGTGCCTGATCCGCATGGGCATGCTTTTCGTTTGCATGCAGCCGCGTCGCGAAAACCTTAGAAACAACATATTAAGACCTAGGGCAGGGCTGCATACGGTGCCTCTCGACCGTCCGTGCCTGCCACGGCGTATGTATATATAGACTATATTCCTGTTTCCCTCCCAAAAGTATCCCCGAAGTCAATTTTCACTCAACTAGGCCATGATGCTTAGCTTCTCTTAAGTGACGGTGCTCGTCTCGGTAGCGTAGTTTTGTGTCGAGGATGGCTGAGGGGCGTGTATCCACGGGGAAGGCGAAGGGGGGCCTTGCCCTCCGCACATATCGCGGATGTTAAGAAGACTGTCCTATTTTTGGTTTGCCTGTTAAGAAGCACCTTGGGAGGCTCGAAGGAGAAGGTCACTCCAACGGTCGCAGGGAACTGCATGTGGCTTACTTGGATCGACACAACGACTTTGACATAGCAAACTTACTACTGCTACATCACCTAGATGTGGTAGATCCTTTCATGAAACTGCACAAAGAAACCATCGTAAAGAAGTATCATTACCGGGGGCTATGTAGGACGAACACCAAAGTTATTAGAGAGCACAACTCCACTTTCCCGCATTGGTTCAAAGAGCATATTCTTGCTAATTCTCCGAAAGAGCGCTCTACGGACGGATTACTCATCTAAGCCTTAGCACATGGCCCCGCGGCCAACCTCGCCACCTATTAGGCATACGATATCAACGGATACATGTTCTACACGGAGGCCAAAGATATAAACATTGCTTTTCAGAACTCAGTTGTGACGATGGAATGCATGACCCGCGACAACGCCGCAACTAAAAGATTCTATGGAAGGGTCGAGGAGATCTAGGAGCTTGACTACTCTGGACTACACAATGCAACGATGTTCCCTGTTAGATGGGCTAATAATGTCGAAAGATAAAACCGGTATTTCACTACCCTGTCTATACCCGACGCCAAGATCGCTGTCGTGAACGCCATTGCAAAAAACGAGCCATGCGTACACGCTAAGCACGTGACACAATGCTTCTTCATAATCGACCCGAGCAATCCCAGCCGTGTTGTCGTGAGGAGAGGCAAAAGGAACATCGTCATAATGGATGGAGTCGCCAACGAGGAAGACTACGACCAGTATAGCAATCCGATGAGGGAAGATGACGATGACGATGAAGCATACGTCAAAACAAGAATCAATACTACATTACCTAAGAAAGTTCGTACTCCATGGAAAAGAAACAGTCACAACGAGGGGCTCAATTATTCGACAACCAACAAGAAGGTAAAGAAGCTCACTCAAAAACGAAAACGTCAACGTCGAGAAACCATTATCGGTCAAATGATGTAATATATATGTTCCTATTTTGTATACGCACTTAACTGTTATGGGTCAAATGATGCAATATATATCACCTTATATATATATATATATATATATATATATATATATATATATATATATATATACATACATACATTATATCCCCTTCGTTCTGGCTCTTGAAAAAAAGGAAAAGAAAAGAAAATAAATAAAAAGAAAAGAAAAAAGAAAAAAGAAAAGAAAAAAAGGAAAACAAAATATAAAAGGAAAAGAAAATATAAAGAAAAAAAGAAAAAAAATGAAAGCAATAGCAGTAGCGCTGGTTAACGAACCACGCTATAACTACTTTCTATAGCGGTTGCGCGTGTTCTTAACCCGCGCTACTGCTATTTTGGGTTAACCAGTGTGGGCTTCCCTCCTTTCGCCAATTCCCCACTCTTAACTCCCCACTCCTCCCTGCAGTCGCCCTCGTCGCCGTTGCCCGAGCACCGACGCCGACCCTGACACCGCACACCCCCCTCCCTCACCGTCGCCCAGCCCCGACCTCGACGCCGCGCGCCATCTCCCTTGCCGTCGCGCCCCCTCCCTCGGTCGCTCGACCTTGACCCCGATACTACTCCAACCTCCTCCCCTCCCTACCTCGACCGTCCTTGTGCCTGCCTCCTCGCCATCCATGCCCCTGCCTCCTCGCCGTCGATGCCCCTGCAGCCTCTGTAAGCCCCCCCCCCACCTCTCCTCTATCTCTGCCATTAGGGTTCTAGGGTTCTTAGGTTATGTTTTTAGTATGAACCCTAGGTAGCTATTTTGATATATATGAATTTAGCTAGGTATCAAATTAGGACAGGAGTTTTATTCTAGGAATTTTTATTGGTATTTAGCAAGGTATCAAATTAGAACAGAAATATTATTCTAGGAATTTTTATTGGTATTTAGCTAGGTGTCAAATTAGAACATGAATATTACTCCATGAATTTTTATTGGTATTTAGCTAGGTATCAAATTATGACAGAATTTTTATTCTAGGAACTTTTATTGGTATTCAGCTAGGTAGGAAATTAGGACAGAAATATTATTCTAGGAATTTTTATTGGTATTTAGTTAGCTATTGAATTAGGATAAAAATATTATTCTAAGAATTTTTATTGCTATTTAAAGAAAAAACAGAATTGTTGCTATTTGATTTTTTTAGTTAAAGCTATTGTTGCTATTTAGATGATTTAACGGAATTTTAGGTGCTTTTTTAGTGCAATATTAGTACTTTTTGTATTGTAATTTGAGCATGATGATCTCCATTCAGTGCGCGATGATGGTATATGTTGAGTGATACACAATTTGCAAGCAGAGCAATTTTCCTATATGCAGGGAAACTCCGGGTGGCCTATGTTTCACCGGAATGTTGATTCATTTCCGTTCCGGTGAATTTCCGGCACTGGATATGTCCACTTTTTAGCAAAGGTCATGCAGTAATTTCCCATGAATTTCTGCATGACTTGTGCTCGAAATTGGCATATCGAGTGCCATGATTTGCTGCGACGAGAATGGAACGGCATTCCGGCAAACGATAGACCTTTATTTATGTCATTATTCATTTTATGTAGTTTAAGAATTAAACGAGGAGACTTATTGTAGGAAACATGTCGAACAACAAAGAAACCGGGCCTTCTGACCACAGTGTAGACGAGATACAATGTGACCGTGAACATGACTACCTCGACTTTTTGTCTAGTAAGCACAATCAAGGTTTGTAGGTTGCCCTCGAAGATGGTACTAACACCGACATCGACACCGATGGCGGTGCCGAGACTACCAGGGAAGGTATTGGCGGGTAAGGTACCAGTGCCGACGCCGTTAACGAAAGGAAGAAGCAGAAGAAGCAGAGGACACGAAAACCTAACAAACTTGGCATCAGACGACTGCTGGTCACAAAGATGCACCCTGGCAAGTTTGAGGCATTAGATCCGGATCAACCTCACAAGTGCTATGGGAACCAACTCATATGCATCCTATAGGAGACAGTGAGCATGCACGACAATGACTTAAGGAGTAATGAAAATTTGAAGCACTTGCTCCTAACAAAGCTGCACAAGTGATCCAATTCCTTGATCACAATGACCGCATAGAAGAGCCATGGAATGATCATGTGATAAAAAAGATTAACAATCACGCCATGGGCATGTTCAACAATGATTTGGCCTCCTGAAAAGGCAGGGTGAAACGAGCTATTGAGGCTGATGAACCCCCGTCGAAGATTCTGGAGGAAAATTCGACACTTACGGAAGAGGAGTTCCAAAAGTTCAAGGACACTTGCGCTATTGACGCAGCCAACGCTAAGGCTGAGAAATTCAAGCGGCTTCAGCGAAGGAACACGGGGAACCAACGCCTTGGAAGCCGTGTCTACATTGGCAAAAGGCCCATATGGGATAAGGAGGACGCAGAACGTGAAGCCGCGGGTATCCCAGACCCCTTCGCGAAGTTCACCGACCCCTTGGAGCATGACTTCATTAGGGCCAGGTACAAGTGGGACAAGGAAACGAAGATTTTTTTTAACACGGACCCGATAACGAGGAAATTGATTAGAATACTGGTAATTATTCTTGTACCACCTTACATATAGCTTCTGATCAAGTCGACTACACATTCGTAAACGATTCACGTTCCTTTTGCAGGAGAAGCAACACAGGCTTGCAGCCGAAAGCGAGTCTTCGTCGATGAAGCCCAAGTGGGACACCCCTCT
The DNA here is from genome assembly GCF_018294505.1 of Triticum aestivum. Classification (NCBI taxonomy): domain Eukaryota; kingdom Viridiplantae; phylum Streptophyta; class Magnoliopsida; order Poales; family Poaceae; genus Triticum; species Triticum aestivum. The sequence goes on along the minus strand of NC_057807.1, from coordinate 611,038,660 downwards.
CAAGCCTTGAACGAACTGAAGGGACTCCCTTTGGACTAGCGGCCGCAATATGGACGTGTGCATGGTGTTAGAGACGACGCCATGTGGAAGGTCTATTACAACGAGGGCTCGGAGGCCAAGAAGCGGAAAAAGAAGTTCAGTCAGGCAGACATCGACGATAAGGCGAAGCTTGCGTTCGAGAAAAAAGCAGCTAAGGATGAGAAAAACGCAGCTCAGGAGAAAAATGAGTTGGTCCAGCAGGCAGTCGCTGCAGCTGTAGCTTCCTACAGAAATGATTTTGTTACTAACTTGATCTCGACTGTCATCAACTTGACGAAGGAAAATCCAGACAAGATGGCGCATGAATTTCCCATGCCTAGCTTCGTCAGGAGTAACGATGAATATCACAACCGCACCATCACCTGCTCTCGCAACTGCGCCTGGTCCCGCACTCAGACCCGCACCACGCCCACTCATAGCAGCCCGTCCTTTGTATCTAGCATGCTAGGCGGGCCTTCGTCTTTGGCTGAGCTCGACACCCTCACAGTAATTACATGTCGCACCAACATATATCTAGAACCACTACAAGAAATCTGTTAATACGTGACGGTATTTGGCCGTCACAGACCAGCCAAAAACTGTCATGCATGTCCATCCTTGACGGACTTGAGATCCGTCATGTATATCGCGTCATAATTTGACATCGTAGCTTCCATGACGGTTCTTGGCCGTCATGGAACAGCCTCAGGCCCGCCCAAGCCCAAACTATGTTGTGACGAAACAGACCGTCATGGACCAATGCCATGTAGGATTTTCAATTGATTAACTCAAATGACGTGGCTACCTACGTGGACACTATTTTTCGTCACAGAAACCATCATGGATTTAGGATCAATTTAAATTTGGTCCCATCAACTTCCTTTAGCCTAATTTTGATCAAATACACTTGTAACATAATGTGTTCCGTAAATCATAATACCAATTTTGGACCAAATCACTCAATATGCAACCATTCATAGGTATCTATAACATATATTGACAAAATCACTCAATATGCAACCATCCATACATATCTACAACCTAGCAGTTTATAATATCCTCCATGAAATGATAATATACAATATATATTGACAAAATATATCACATAGCAAGGATTAGGAACCGGTACAATCCAATTTACATCAACAAAACATATAAACTACTAAGGTTGTCACTCGTGTTCTTGTTGTCAACCCTCCTGATGGCAACTATATGTCATGGCGGATTGTGATGGACAACAACATACCTACCAAATTCACAACAACATTAGACATTTGTAGATATGAACATATAGTAGAAGAAGAAACTTAAAAAACAAATTACATACTTTCCAAAATCCTTAAATCTTATTGTGCCTACAAATGAGAATAAGAAAGTATCTAGTATAAAACAACAACAAATTGACTCACTAATACATGTGCGTAGTACACAAATAAACAAGTTTAAACCTCTGTATTCTTACTGTAGGACTGCCACAATATAACTATGTGGAATTTTCTTCTTAGATTCAGATTAAACTTATTTCTGGAATACATATTCACCGGGCGGCACGAGGCGACAAGGATAGAAAAAGAAATGCCTAGGGAGAAAATCCACCAACAAAATAATGCTCAGCATTTCTACCGAAAGTTGTGTTTGTCCATATAGTAGGTTTTTGGTTTTAAAGGTCAAGATAATGCTCCGCATTTCCTAATTGTCATTTCAGATTAGATCTGGAAATTCTGTACATATATTTCGAAGGTAAAAGCTGAATTTTTGCCAAGTTCATTTTCATATACCATTGCTATATATAAACCACCAGTCAGCAATGAGGATTGGTTTTAAATTTCTCAGATTTGATAAGTGACCCCTATTTACTAGAATGCAGTTTCAGCGTACTCGTCACTCTTGAAACAAGAGTTGGAGCTATCCTGTTTATATGAACGCCTGATCCAGTTGGAAAGTAAACAGGCAAGAAGGCATCCAAAATCATTTTTATTGTGCGTACAAATGAGAATAACAAGGCATCTAGTATAAAACACCAATAATAGCAACAGCAGTTGAGGCCATACAAATGAGAATAACAAAGTACCCTGCTGATAAAACATGCATTGCAGAAGTCAATTTACTATAGCAGCATCAGTTGTGGCCATATAGATCCGCCAAAAAATGGCATCACTAACAAACAATATCCATGATACAGAGCCACTGCTCATCAACCTGGCTGGTGTAAGCTTCTAATGTTCATGTCTCAACAAGTTTACATATGAAACTAAATATTTATCAAGGCACCGACAATAGTGGACAACACTTGCTTGCCAAGTGAACTCCAAATGGCATGCAAAATAACTAAGAGCTATGGCCTCTAATAAATCTATAGAAGTGGCAAATGGTTTTGTTAAGAGATACTGAGATAATGGTTAGGATGTATAGGATTACTTTGATTTGAGTGCATGAGATGATAGATTTAACCACCACAATCCATGGGGCGCAAACAAATTAGATGAAAATCACACCCTGGTGAAAATGCGCAACTCTGAACTAAATCAACTAAATACGTGTACTTAAGTAGCAGTTGAGCTATGGAATGAAAATAACGGAGAAATCATAGGAGTGGCAGTGGAGAACTAACCCTTGGTTGATCGCGGTTAAACTCCCAACTACCAACGGCCGCCATGGTTGCCCTATCAAGCTCAATTGTGCGCCATGCAGCGGCACGATTGTTATGAAGCTACTTAGACCTGCATCCCAGAAATAGAGATCATAATAAGACAATTAAAGTGTTAAGTGATCGAAATAAAAGGAGAGGAACAACATAAAGAAAAAATATTTAGGATCACTTGTCATGAGCACTATTCAGGAGGGCGACCTAGTGATGAAGCAAAGGAGTTCAACAAACAATGCGTTGTGTCAATGTGCTGGCAAGTGCTAGCTGAGTGTGTGCCTCCAGGTTGAGAGAGAGTGAGCGAACACGTGGCCTTGGTACTAGTAGGTGCACAACTAATAGTAGTACTACTACTCTAAATTGACTCACTAATATATGTGCTTAGTACACAAATTAACAAGTTTATACCTCTGTATTCTTACTGTACGACTGCCACAATGTAACAATGTAATTTTCTTCTTAGGTTCAGAGTAAACTTATTTCTGGAATACATGTTCGCTGGGCTGCAGGAGACAATAAGGACAGAAAAATAAAAATACCTGGGAAATACATGGGGAGAAAACACTAAACACAACATGTCAACAAGTTAATACAGTAACAAAAATCATGTCTCCAAGACCTAGGGAAAAATCTGAACTAAATTAGAACTTGATAGAAGGCCACATACCACAGCGCGGCGGTTGTCTCTACTTGTACATTGTTGTTTGTCTCTACTTGGTACCCTGCAGTGTACATGATACAGAAAAAATTCAGAGAAAATTTAGTGTTAAACATTCAGAGAGGAAGCGCGCACACACAACACACCGGCTGCTGCACCAGAGACCTCGATAGTAGCTGCGGCACCTTGTCAGCACGCACAGAGAACACATCTTTATAGTTAGAGAGAGCAGTAGCCACGCTAGGTGATCGACACTGACAGTGTTCGACCTTTGTAATGAATCTATATAGGAACAGAGGTGAAGCGATTGTCCAAATACGCATGCAGCATTAAGTACCATCTATATAGTAAGAAAGGGCACCAAGGAAGCTAACATTGCAAGTGAAATAAACACTATACTATATAGCGATTGAAAAAAAAAACTCATCAATAATATCGTAACTTGGTATATCAATCACTGCCTCCCTCCCTCAGATACATCATACATCAACGATTTAAAAAAGGCCATCAATCACACGAGTCAGGCAACACACTCTGAATCCACAGCCAGTATACAGAGTAGCGGGTGAAGCAAGCTCAAGCAGAAATTTGCTGCTGGAACTGTTGTCAAGACAGAGAGAACGAATTCATAAGGTTATTTACTACAAGTAGAATGGAAAATTACCTACAAATGCTAAAATTTCATCCTGAGACAGACTGCTCATTGAGAAGCTGCTCCTTGAATGCTAAGTACTCAGAAACTGTTCATGAATTGCAGGGCTCTCGAACACTTCCTGCACGTAGACATCGGGGGTCAACCCAAATCACGAGAGGCAGGTCAGGGGATATCAGGGATGGGGTTGTAGTGATCTTGGGCAGACAGGGGACTAACCTTGGTGGAGAAGAGGTGTCACCGAGACACCGACGGCGGCCCAGGAGTTGGTCGCCCGCCGCTAGACGTTGCACAATGACACCACCGCGCAGCCGGCAAGGTGGGCTCGAGGGGGCGAGGTGTGGATAGAGAGGAGCTACCAGAGACGCGTTGTGTGGATAGAGAGGAGCCGCCGGAGATGTGCTGTGTTGGACACGATGCCACGGCTAGGGGTCTCAGGCGACCGCCGGAGAGGAATGAATGTGGTACGAGAGGGATGGATGGGTGGGGGATGCGGCGGATCTGGTAGGTGCCGGAGCTGCGAGGTGAGGGGAAGGGAGAGGGAGGGCCAACGGCGAGCTGTGGGAGGAAGGACGCGAAGAGGTGGTGGGTGGCGGCGTGCTGTGGGAGATGATGAAGGGGGTTGCGGATGGAGAGAGGAGGAGGAGGATTTAGGGTTAGCATTTTATACGGAACAGTTAGGCGGGCTTGAGCGGGCTTTGAGCGGGCTTGCAGGGCTATACCAGGCCGTCCATGACAGATTTCGAAAATGTCAAGAGAAATCCGTCATGGATTAACAGGTTTCTTGTAGTGAACATTCCGTTTTCATTGACTCTCGGATGTTTTACGCCGCAGACATGGCTTTGCAGGCCGATGGAACCCAGTGCACCATACTCTACGTGATCAAAGTCCAGAAGGTGGACGTGGGAAAGGTAGTGATAATGAAGCCCTTAGAACTCATGTTCCACGACCAGCTGATCCCCCGTTGGCAACTTCAGGGTTAACTTGTCGATTGTGAAATTGGGCCATGAGGATTTGCCTCCTCCAGTACGGCTCGACGGAGAGGAGGAAGGGACCCTGATGCGGCTTGGAGACTGCAAGGGTTGGATGCTGCTGTGCCCGAAGAATCTTCTTCGTCCGGAGGCGGCTGAGAGCACACCAATAACCACACATTAGCAAGCAGGTATGAACACCGCCACCCCACCTACGCAATTACCAGTACCTGTAGTGTCGGGTGAGAGCGCCGGACGATGCGAGGAAGGAGGTCCAATAGTGGATGACATAATCTCCCTTGTAGAACCAAAAAATAGATGATGAGCTGGACGAGGAGGACCCTATTCGGTTTCTCAATACATGCACTTAGGAGGATGTAGAAATGACGAGTCAACCATATGATGACTTTGGCTATCAGCATGCGAATAAGGAGATGGATGATGTGCCCGAGTAGGAACGTCCTAGGGTTGATTGCAAGAAGTCTCTCTTCATGCAATCCTCATAGGACACGCCTCCACATGCCACCTCAACGCAGGGTCAACTAGGAGAGGGTCATACAGTGCTTAGCCCGACAATACTGGTGGCGGGGTTAAGGAAGGGTCTAGAAGGTCTGCCAAGAAAAAGGAGAGGAAGAGACTGCCGAAGAGAGGCTCTGATGCCTACAAATAGGCAAAAGCTTCTAGCAGCAAGTCAGCTCCGCCGATCGATTTTTCAAACCGTGTACTGGTCAAAGGTGCGGCGATGTACCATGTCGCGGGCGAGCCGATGCTACCACCTGGTCTGTTGGAGGGCATATCAGGGGATCTACAGAGACTACACGACCATGTGCTCTCGACTGAGATAAGCCTTCTCACCTCGCAAGATCCAGGATATCCGCTATACGCGGTTTCTGTGCCTGAGGGGAAGTGCTAGGTCGACACACTTCCCGCGGAGTGCGGTCTGGTTATATCTTTGAGATTTTTCCCACAAGGCGGCTCGATTTTATAATCGTCCGCCTTTTGTGCTACATATGAGCATAGCCATCAAGAGAGAACAAATCTCGCAAATCTGTGTTGTGGATCCATACTACATGCATGAGTCCTTCTTGAGTCTCAATGACTTTGAGCATAAGACTGCTAGGGAGTACATTAAATACTTCTTCATAACAAATAAGGACAAGGAAATGGTTCTCGTGCCTTATCATCCAGTGTAAGTTATTGCCGCACAACCCTTTCGAACATTTTAATCATTCCTTCTCACTCATATGGAGAATTTTGAGGTGCTTTCTTTTTCCTACAGCAATAGGCGCGTCGTCCTTATTGTACTTTCCCCATGAGTCTCCCATGTTGTCTATTTTGACGCGTCCAGAAACCACGAGAAGAAGGACTACACACATAATGGATATTATGGATGATGCTCTCCATGGCTTCAGCATGAGGGGTGACCACCTCGGGATCAGGAAACAAAGTAAGAGCAGGACGAGTTTCTCGCATAAAACTACCTTCTGCTACATGCATCAACCGACAACAAGAAAGAGCGATGAATTCTACCTCATCCATCTCATGATGGAGTTCATAAGGGATCACCAACAGCTTTGCATGAAAACCAGAAAGGGATCACTAACAGCTTCACATCAACCGACATCCAGAGGGACATTACAACGATCTTCACGAAAGAAGTCGTCGAAGAGAAGGGGTTGTTCCACCATGGCCATATATCGCGAGCTGATGTCCGAACTCGCATAGGCCTATAATGTCAGGACCTAACGCCGTTCAAGAAGCTAGGGTGCATCCTCGATGATCTAGATGGATGGAACTTCTAGTAATGATTGACGATGCTGATGATGATGTCTCGGTTGAACTGGTACTTTATGTAGTGATGAAACTTTGTGATGTCAGTGGTGTCTGCCGAACTTGTGTAACGCTAGTTTGTTAGTTTGAGTATGATGACCTGCGTACCTCTAGTTAATTAGTTTGGATACGATGGACCTTTGATTAATTATGTTTACTATATGTTGCATCTATTTGCTAACACCCTTTCTTTTTGTGTTGCTCAATTATATTATGTTGCACATTTTTGTTGATTACCTTGATTAAGATGCATCTCTAACATGTACATAGATCCTTGATGGCGAAGAAGTGCTATGTCGTGTACATATGGAAGGTTCCGGGAGTGTATGACGAGTGGCCCGAGTGTCAATCTCAAGTGGATCGGTTCTCGGGCGCTAGTCATAAAGGGTTCGATAGCAGACAAGAAGCAGAAGCTAGTTACTTGATGTTCACGCTAGCGCGAGAGAGGAATCAGAACCACTGCCTCATGTACTGCACAGTTCTGCTCTCGCTCATAGTGATAGCTCTTCTCTTCTACATCATTGTTTAGATGGATGACAATATAGTTTCAAGTATTCGAGACATGTCGTAACTTGCATCGTTATTTTGAGATGATGACGAGAGACATCATTTTGTGTTGGATGATGATTATGATGATGACATGATCGATTTGATGAGACTATTTGTATGTGTATGGTATGATTAGATTTGTATGTGTATCATATGCTAGAGACTACCGTATAAAACCTATACAAATACAAAGGAAAATATGCAGCAGAAAAAATTCAAAAACTAATAACAGTAGCGCGGGGTATGACTTTAGCAGCAGCGAGCTCTTAGCAGTAGGCGCTTTTTACACAAGGGCGCTACAACTATTAGCAGCAGCACGTTTCTATGACAAATGATACTGCTACCCCTAGATAGTAGTAGCACGATCCAACACGTGCTACTGTTAAAAGTTAGCTGTAGCACCGTTGCAGTAGCGCGGCTACCCGCGCTACTGCAAGGCATTTGACCCGCGCTACTGCTAGGTTTTCCCTAGTAGTACTTGCCAGTGGTCATTCAGGAGATTTGCAAGATTCGTCCTTCACCTCGTTTGAGCGAGGACTTGTTGGCCTAGGCACCAAAACGCAATGGTCTTTTCTCTGTACGTAGTTCCTATTGGCTGGCTGCTGATGATGTTAATTGTGATCTATTCCCTTTTACGAGCAGTTCGCCAGATGGATGCATGGATGTTTAGAATTTGATTTGGTTGTGTCTAGCACCGCCGAAAGTCCTTTCTTTTGCCTGGCGAGCTGCTACAGATTCATTAGCATCTTGGCTGAATAAAGAGGGCAGATAGCTCACTAGTAGAAAACGACCTTATGCTCATCTCATTAGTCCCGGTTCAATTACGAACCGACACTAATGTGCCCATTAGTGTCAGTTCCAACGGCTAGGCGGGTGACACTCATTAGTCCCAGTTCGTGTTGAACCTCTAGTACCGGTTTGTGCCACGAACCGGGACTAAAGAGGTGGTTGTAGGCTGGAGTCAGGCTGGGCCCCCACCAACACCTTTAGTCCCAGTTCGTGGCACGAATCGGTACTAGAGGCTCACCTTTAGTCCCAGTTTGTATCATGAAGCGGGACTAAAGATGTTCCTATATAAACCCTTCATCAAGCCCGAGCTCTCTGTTCTTCCCCTCTTGCTCGAGCTCTTCTTTCATTTTTCCCAAAATTTGTCAAGATTTGAAGGCCTCTCATCCATCCAAGTGATCATAAAGGTTAGCAACTTTGTCCTTTCATCTCTCATTGCTAGATTAGCTCTTGCAATGCTCTCTAAGTATAATGATTTGTGGGTTTTAGTTTGGAAGTAATTATATTTGGTAGTATATTTGATTTCTATGCAATCTGAGCTCAAATTAACTCTTAGTTTGCATATGTAGGTGTGGTTTACATAGTTCCTTCCCATCTCCATCCTAACCACCGTCGATTGCCCGCACCGTCCCCTCGCCGGCATCACCTTGGCGAGCCTCTTGTTCTTACCTTTTTTATATAAAACAAATCATGTTCATGTGATTTAGATATATAGTTACTTGTATAATTTTCTTACCCATACATTGTTCGTTATACATAGTGCCATGGTGTTGATATCCGTCCCCGCCGGCCCTCGTTCGGTTTATGATTCGGATGTGGTATATTCTCTTTTATAACTATTTGTTGCATTTCGTGTTTATGACAAATTATGCCCATCAAGTTGACATAGACATTTTTATCTAGGAGGTATATGAATCGGAAATTCCAACCGACCCTCTTGTCGAGAGGTTAAATTTAGTTGAAAAAGAAAACGAGTATTTGAAAGAAAAATTGAAAAGAATTGAAGAAAAGAAGATGAAACTGGAGTTGTATGTTGCCGATGTCGTCGATGATCACAAGATTAAGATGGAGAAAACGCGCTTGAAGATTAGAATAATTAGAAAATATGTCATTGACAGTGAGGCTTGGTATCATTATGTTGGTGGATCAATTATTACCTTAGTTGCGATCTTCATCGCATTTGTTGTTACATTCAAATGCTTTAGCTAGAGAGTTTGTATGTTATTTTATGAGAATAAGTGTGTATGAACTTGTATTAATTTGGTCTTTTCTGTGTTGTGTAATGAAGATGAGCCGGCAATGGATGTACGATGACCAAAGCTCTCCCCAGGTCATTAATGGCGTGCGTACTTTTCTGCTTGCAACTGAGGCAAACAAGCGGGCGGATGGTTTTATGTGTTGTTCATGTGCTGGCTGTAAGAATGATTTGAATTACTCTAAGTCAAAAATCATTCACGTCCACCTATTTGAGTCCGGTTTCATGCCCCACTATAATGTTTGGACCAAGCACGGAGAAAGAGGGGTTATGATGGAAGACAACGAAGAAGAGGAGGACGACGATAGCTATCCTGGCCATGGGTTCCCTGATTACGATGATACAACAATGAGGGAAGAAGCTGAGCCGACAATGCAGGAAGAAGCTGAAGAAGAGGCATCAAATGAGCCCGTTGATAATCTTGGTCGGGCCATGCCCATGCAAAGAGGAACTACACAAGTGAAAAGGAGAGGCTGAAGTTGCAGCGCATGTTAGAGGATCACAAGAAATCGTTGTACCCAAATTGCGAAGCTGACAAGAAAAAGTTGGGCACCACACTGGAATTGCTGCAATGGAAGGCAGAGAATGGTGTATCTGACAAGGGATTTGGAAAATTGCAGATAATGTTAAAGAAGATGCTTCCAAAGGACAACGAATTTCCTGAGAGTACATACAAAGCAAAGAAGGCTGTCTGCCCTCTAGGATTAGAGGTGCATAAGATACATGCATGCCCTAATGACTGCATCCTCTACCGCAGTGAATACGAGGATTTGAATGCATGCCTGATATGCGGTGCATTGCGCTATAAGATCAGCCGCGATGGCCCTGGTGATGTCGAGGGCGAGCGCCCCAGGAAGAGCATACCAAGTTGATGCGATGGCACATAGAAGACCGTAAGAAAGAAGGGAAGTTGAGAGTACCCGCTGAGTACCCACGGTTGTAAAATGGTTCGGCTTGGTTCGAGCCCAAATGAGGTCTTAGATATTGTCTTGGGAGATTGTAATCCCTAATTCTGAGTAATAAATAGTTATTTCGCAAAAAAGTGTCACGTACATTTTAAAAAAATCATAAACATTTTCTAAATGCCACATGCATTTTTTGAATGGTACTAAATTTTTCATAATATTGAGCGGACACATCCTATGGGTTCCCTTTCGTTCGATTGGATATGAGGGCTCCGCGGGATGGGAGAGGAGCGACGTAACTCACTTGCGGGGATCCTGCTCGCTCAGTTTGTCTGAAGGTAGCCTAGCTGTGTGAGCACCACCCGTGCTGCGACGCTCACCAGCTAGCTTCGACCTCGAGTAATTTCGTTCGTGTTGATCGAGGAGGTGGATGGCCGAGGGCGTCGTGGATCCGCTGGGACGGCCGCCGAGGGGCTCGACCTCGAGGTGCACCTCGGCCTGCCGTTCGCGTGGATTGGGTTTGACCTCGACCTCAACATCGACCTCTCCCTCTTCGCCGGCCCAAGAGAAAGTTTGTTTGGGTTCGACGGTTGAAGTTGACCCAAGAGAATTAATCCGGTCAAAACAAGCGTCCGTTTGGGGTCGACGGTTGAAGTTGGCCCAGGAGAAGGAACCGAAATTTGAGTCAGTACAGAAGATCAATTCTGGTTGCAGTCCTCAAACCGGTGCTATCATATCACAGCTAGGCATCGCGTCAACTGATGTTCAGCAACATACTTATTCAGATATAACAAAGTGTACTACGTATGTTGCAGAAAGGACAAAGTCTACTCATTCAATCCACGAGCTAGAATGCCATCCAAGCCCAACACATCCATCCGTTGGGTGGGTGAGCGAGCGGGTACGGAGAACAAATGAGGCCGGAATGGAGGCGTGGTCTCGAGCGTCCGATCGGGGATGGACGGTTGGGATCCGGCGCAGGGGGGCCGATCCGGGGGACGGAGCGATTGATTGGCTCGCGGCACCTTGGGTTCGGATAGCTGGCGCTGGCGTGGCGTTAGCTTCTCCGTCCGTTCGCTCCTTCTCGGCTGATCCGCGTGCGTTTGGTTCGTGTGGAGGTAGCCGTGTGTGCCGCATGCCTCTTCGTCGCAAAACCCTGGCCACCGTCCGTCCTGAGCCGCGCGTGTCGTATGTATATACATACAGCGTATAGCTAGGTCATTCCACCCCGAAATAATTCCCCCCATGCCGCGGTGCTCACAACCTACCTAGCTTCCACCTCGAGTAGTAACGGCTGGAGCTAGGGCAGTGTCGTTCGAGGAGGAGAATGGCCGAGGGGCGCCGTGGATCCGCGGGGACGGCGGCCGAGGCGCTTGATACTTTTAACATTTGTCTACATGATTGACCTGTTTTTGCACATTTTTGGACTAGGTGTTACATAGTTTTCGAATACACATGGAATTATATTTTGAAATGATACAAAATATTTAAATAATGTGAACTTTTTTTACATTGTATAATTATTTAATTCTAAAATGTCACAAACATATTTTTTAAGCGCTTGAGCATAATTTTAAATGTAATGTACATTTTCTTTGAATGATACAATTTCTTTATTTTGAATTACACGAACATTTTTGTTACATTGTATAACATTTTTAAAAAGTGTCACATACATTCTATGTCCACGGGTCAGCTATCGAACCGTTCAAATCATCCATTCTATTTGGGGGATCCTGCCCGGAGGATACAATTGAAGTGATAAAAAATGTATTGGGTGTCACATCTTCTGACATCGAGGAGAAATACCTGGGTCTGCCGACACCTCATGGTCGATTGACTAAGGGTAAGATTCAAAATTTGCAAGTTAAGTTGAGTAAGTGTTTGTATTCTTTTGATGGGCATCCTACACAGGCTGGCAAAGAAGTTTTGATTAAGTCAGTTGCTGAGTCAATCCCTACCTTTTTAATTACTGTGTTCAAGTTCCCATTTGGTGTTTGTAATGACCTGAATACCTATGGTTCGGAACTATTATTGGGGAGAGGAGAAAGGTAAAAGGAAAAATCACTAGTACGCTTGGCATAAGATGACCCGGCCGAAGTCACAAGGGGGCCTCGGGTTTAGGGGTTTTCGAATCTTCAATCAAGCTCTGTTGATTAGACAAGCCTGGCGTCTCTTGATTTTTCCGGACAACTTATGTGCAAGACTGCTCAAAGCCAAGCATTACCGAAGTGGATGGTTAGAGGACACAGTGTTTTTGAGAAACCCGTCTCAATCATGGCAAGGCGTTTTCACGGGCTAGAGCTCCTGAAGAAGGTGCTGGTTTGGCTGCTGATGAGGTTAATTGCTCTCTATTCCCTTCTACAAGCAGGTCACCGGATGGACGCAGGGACGTTTGGAATCTGATTCGGTCGTGTACAGTACCACTGAAAGTCGTATCCTTTGCCTGGCGAGCAGCTACAGATTCATTAGCAACTTGGCGATCGCTGGAGGTGTATGGTACTTGCCTTATTTCCGGAAGAGAGGATGAAGACTCCTTTCATGTGTTATGTGTCTGTGACAACGCCCGGCGTCTATGGAAGGCCATGTCAAAGATCTGGGAACTGCCGGAGTTAACTAGCATCAAACGCCATGATGATTGGTTTATTCAGCTAATGTGTGATGTGAACAAACAAGTCTGGGTCTGTGTGCTTATGCTTCTCTGGAGGGTGTGGCACGTACAGAATGAACTGGTGCACGCAAAGCCAGCCCCTCCAATTGACACCCGAACCAGGTTCCCGGCTAGTTACCTGGACTCGCTTGCCTGTCTTAAGTTTGATCCTAATGCGGACTTTGTCAAGGGTAAGATGGTGGTTAACCACACTTTCTCAATGATGCATGCCACATGTGATAGTAATGCAATTTCAAGCACCCCTTGGCTACCTCCTTGTCAAGGATGAGTTAAGCTAAACATGGATGGCTCCATCCTGAGTGGAAATGCGGGAGTTGGCATGGTGCTCCAGGACCATCTAGGAAGCATAATATTTAGTGCTTGCAGATATCTTGGCGACTGTGATGAAGTGTTGGAATCTGATTTTCTTGCTATTTGAGAAGGGTTTAGCTTGGCACTGCAATGGAGTACTCTACCCATTGATGTTGAGTCCGACTGCTTGGAGGCGGTTTCCATGGTGTTGAAAGGTGGAAGCAATTTATCTAAATACTCTTTCTTGATCAGAGAGGTTAAACATAGTATGGGGAAACATGACTCTTCTATTACTCATATCCATCGTACAAGCAACGGTGTAGTCATGTTATGGCAAACTTCGGTAGATGCCAGGCTCATACCATGGTTTAGCTTGGTTCGGGCCCAAATGAGGTCTTAGATATTGTCTTAAAAGAATTACTATTTCGCGAAAAAGTGTCACGTACATTTTTTAAAAATTTGTGAAGATTTTCTAAATGTAACATGCATTTTTTGAATGGTACTAATATTTGTAAAAGTTGAGCGAACCGGCTCCGCAGGATGGGAGAGGATCGATAGGATCGACGTGACTGGCCTGCGGGGGTCATGCTCGCTCAAATCGTCTGAATATAGCCTAGCCATGTGCGCGCCGCTTCGTCTTGAAGCCGAAACCCTAGATACATCCTACAGTGCACCCTGCATCGTCCGTCCTGCGCCGGCGTATTGCCAGGTCATTTCCACCCAGAAGCATTTCCAGCCGAAACAATTCCCCCTGTGCCGCTGTGGTCACTAGCTAGCTTCGACCTCGAGTAGTAACGGTGCTAGGGCAGCTTTGTTCGTGTCGATGGAGGATGAGGATGGCCGAGAGGCGTCGTCGACCTCGAGCTGCACCTCGGACTGCTGTCCGTGGCTGATTGCGTTCGACCTCAACCTCAAAGTCGACCTCTCGCTCTTCGCCGGCCCGATCCCGGTGGAGAATCTCGCCCTCGTCATCTACGAGAGCCCGGTGGCGGTGGCTGGGCACGACGTGCCGGCGCCAGTGCCGTCAGCGGTGACTGAGAGCACTGCGGTCGAGGGCCTGGAGATGAGGGCCCTCGTCGTGTACGAGGGCCCGGCGGGCGGCGACGACGTGTCTGTGCCGCCTACGGTGACCGAGAGCGCTGTGGTCGCGGACGTGGCCCTCGTCGTCTACGAGGGCCCCGTGGCCGAGGACGGGGCGGTGACTGAGGTTGGGGTTTTGGCCACTCTGGACGACGAGCCGCAGGGCGAGGCTGGGCAGATTGTCTTGGCCGGCAGGGCCGACTCCACTGGCGCTGGAGCTGTGCCACCTCCCCCTGCAGCAGCTGCCGCCTGGCGTCACGACCCCGTGAGCCAGTCGAGGCGGACGGCCGACATGGTGTGGGCGTCGTTGAGCGGCCAGCTCGAGAAGAAACACGGCCTCCCTAGGGACCTGCCGCTGACTACATCGGGGAGAAGGTCCTGAGCAAGTCGGACATGAACCCACGGCACACCCGGCTCCACGCGTCCTCTAACACGCCGAGATCATGGCGTGCGGCTTCGACACCACCGATCCCATGCCAATTAGGATCCCCGGGGTGAGGGCAAGGCCGACGACACACCCGGGCGTGTCCTTGTGGGTCTACGTCAGCAGCGGCCGGAGTCGTGGCCAGTGCAAGTCTGACCGCCAGAAGCTGAATAAATTCCATTGCAACGATGCCACCGTCATCAAGGGTAAGGGGTACATGAGCTTCATGATGGACTGCGGCCTGAAGGCCGGCGACGGTGTCGAGGTGTGCGTGTTCCACTGGCCGCCTTGATCCGTCCGTGCCTTCTGATCGCCAAGAAGGACGTTGTCCGGCCCACCCAAAAACCATAGAGTGTGTAGTTCGATCCTCTCGTTAGGATCTCATATCCCATGTTAACTGTGTCTGGGCGATGGTACTCTCCGGTCGTAGTGAGCTATGGCCTAGGGGTCGCTTGGTCTTTGGTGAAGTTGTTGTATCTTAGTAATCAGCTAGCTAGCTCTCCTTAATTATTTTTCAAGTACAATTGTGATTGTGAATGCATATCTTTTCTGTAACATTGTACTTACACTGGTAGGCGAGACACCCTTCATTTTTACAATCGTAGCAAGGAAGCGTGCATAATTGTACATGTTTAACATTTTTCAATACATGTTTTATAAATATTTGTTTGCTGCCTACTTTTTTTCATACACATTTGTATATGTTTTGTATATATCTAAAACATTTTTTAACACGATTAACATTTGTGAAATACTCCCTCTGTCTATAAATACTTTTAGGAAAAATGAATGTATTAGTTCTAGATATATTCATTTTTGTTCATTTTTCTGATGATTAACATGTTTCTGAACTTTTTTTGGACTACGTGTTAAATATTTTCCAAATACACATTGAATTAAATTTTGAAATGATACAAAACATTTTTAAATTATGTGAACATTTTTTATATTGTATAAACATTTTTTCGTAAAATGTCACAAACATATTTTTAAAACGCATGAACATAGTTTTTAATGTAACGTACATTTTGTTTGAATGCTATGATTTTTTTTGAATTACACAAACATTTTTTTTGAAATGCATGAACATAGTCTGGCCTGTTCCGCACGTGCTCGGTTCGTCCGAAGGTAGCCTAGCTGTGTGTGCCCCATTCCATTGTGAAACCGAAACCCTAGATACATTGTCCTCCACCGTCCGTCCTGCACCGCGGCGTATGTATATACTCTCTCTGGTCCTTTTTACTTTGTGTATTGGATTTGGGTCAAGTTAAACTTTGCAAAATTTGACCAAATTTATTTTTAAAAATATCAACACCTATAATACAAAATATATGAACTATGAAACTACATTTTATAACAAATCAAACAATATTGATTTTGCATTGTGAATATTGAAACTTGTGTCTATAAGTTTGATCAAAGTAGAGATACTTTAACTTTGAAGATAAGTTATATGGAGACTAAAAAGGACCGGAGGTAGTACATATACAACCGTATTGCCAAGTCATTTCCCCCCAAAAGAATTTTCCCCGTGAGAAGGGCAGTTTCGTGTCGATCGAGGATGCGGCCGAGGGCTTGACCTCGAGATGCACCTCGGCCTGCCCTCCACGCAGACCACGTTCCATATCGACCTCAACGTCGACCTCGTGCTCTTCGCTGGCCCAATCCTGGTGGAGAATCTCGCCCTCGTACTGTACGAGGGCCCGGTGGCGGTGGGTGGGAGACGACGTGCCGGTGCCGCCCGCGGTGACCGAGAGCGTTACGGCTATGGACATGGAGATGGGGGCCATAGTTGTCCACAAGGGCCCAAAGGGCAGGGACGGTACGGCCACCGAGGTTTGGATTTTTGCCACACTGGACAACAAGCACGTCTAGGCCGGGCAGATTGTCCCGGCCGGCGGGGACGGCGGGGACGGCGCGGTCAGTGAGGTCGGTGTTTAGGCCACGCTGGACAACGAGCATGTCGCCGACTCCACCGTGCTGGCTCTGTGCCACCTCCCCTGCAGCAGGTCCTGCCAGCATGGGAATCCTGTTGCTCCCCTGGGCAGATAGGAGTGCACGCCAGTCGAGGCGGAGGAGGGCCGACATGGTGCGGGCGTGGGTGCGCGATGAGCTCCATAAGAAACACCACCTACCCAGGGACCCGCAGCTGAGCTACATCGGGGAGAAGGTACTGAGCCAGTCGGATATGTAGCCGTGGCACGCCCGCTTCCTCCTCCCGGCCCGCGACACGCCCACCATCGCACCTTCCTGTACGCCGCCGACAACTTACCCGGGCGTGTCCTTGTCCGTCTACGCGAGCAGCGGCTGGACTAGTGGCCAGTATGACCGCCTGAAGTTGAACAAATTCCATCGCTGCAACTCCACCGTCATCAACGGTAAGGGGGTACGAGCGCTTCATGGTAGACTGCCGCCTGGAGGCGGGCGATGGGGACGAGGTGTGGGCGTTCCGGTGGCCACTTGGAATCCGTCTGTGTCTTCGGATCGCCAAGAATGACGGCGCCTGCCCCGTACGAAACACGTAGAGTGTGTAGCCTTCCATCCTCGAGCCGGGATCTCATATTGCATGTCAATTCTGACTGGCAGATTGTACTCTTGTTGTTGTTACTATTTTTTCTTGTGCGAGGAATGTATTATTGTTGTTGTTGTATCGTAGTGAGCTAGCCTAGTGGTGGCTTGGTCTTAGGTCAAGTTGTTGTATCTTAGTGATCAGCTAGGTTAGGTTGCCAGACACGAAACTGCCCTACCTAACCTAGCGTCGTTTCTCGAAGGAAGGGATGATCCACGCGATGGGAGAGCAACATGACTGGCTCGCGGGGATGTTACATTGTATAACATTTTTATAAAGTGTTATTTACATTTTTTGAATTTCGTGGACATTTTCTAAAGTCACACGTAATTTTTTTTGAATGGTACACACATTTTCTAAAATTTGAAAGAACACATTCATTGGGTCAGCGTTCGTGCGATTGGATATGGAGGGATATGATTCAAGGGAAGGGGGCGATCCATGGGATAGGAGAGGAGCGACGTTACTGGATCGCGGGGTTGTGTGTCTGGATCACTGGCATGGCGGAAACTGCTTCATCTATAGCGGGTGCCGCCGCATGGGCCATCGGCCGTATGATGGGTGCCTGATCCGTATGAACTTGCTTTTCGTTTGCATGTAGCCGCATCGCGAAAACCTAAGATACAACATATAAAGACCTAGGGCAGGGCTAAATACGGCGCCCCTCGACCGTCCGTGCCTGCCGCGCCGGATATATATACAGACCGTATTCTTGTTCCCCTCCCAAAAGCATTTCCCCAAGTAGTTTTTCACTCAAGTAGCCCATGACGCTTACCTTCTCTTGAGTAACGACGCTGGTTTAGGTAAGTTTCGTGTCGAGGATGGCTGAGGGGCGTGTATCCGCAGGGACGGCGACGGGGGCCTCGACCCCGGGCTGCATTTCGGCATGCCGTCTGCACCAATCGCCCACGACTTCGACCAGAACTTCTACCTCGTAGTGTTCGCCGACCCGATCCCAGTAGAGGCTGTCACGGTCTTTTCCGGCCCAATCCCGGTGGAAAACGTCGCGGTCGCGGAGGTGGAGGAGGGTAACGAGAACGATCTCGCCATCATCGTGTACGAGGGCCCGGTGGGCGGGTACGACGCGGTGACTGAGGTGGGGGAGCTCGTTGTTTTGGCACCGGCCGTGCTGACTGAGCTGCAGAGCGATCTCGCCATCATCGTGTACGAGGGTGCGGTGGACGGACTACCAAACACGAAGCAATCTGTCCGTGTATCTCTTATATGATTTCCAACCTCGGCGGCACCTAAATTGAATACTAAGTGTACAACTTCAATACTAGCATTGTATTTATCACTTCTATTGTAAGTCGCTAATACTGGATCGACATTGTAGTTACACTGCAGGTGAGGCGCCCTTCGTCTTTACAATCGTAGCAAAGAATGGCGTATGCACTGCATAAGTTTTTTCATGTTTAAAATTTCTCAAATACATGATTTCTTTCAATTATATATTCTGCTGTCTAGTTTTTCTCATACTCATTTGTATATTTTTTCTATACATCTAAAACAAGTTCTTACACACATTTAACATTTTTCCACATGATTAACATGTTTTTGAACATATTTCAACTACGTGTTAAATATTTTCTGAATACACATTCAATTATTTTTTGGAAACACAAACATTTTTTAACTATGCAAGCATTTTTTACATTGTGTAAGTTTTCTATAATGTCACAAACATATTTTTGAAACACGTGAACATAGTTGTAAATGTAACATACATTTTCTTTGAATGATACGAAATATATTTTTGGAATTACATGAAGATTTTTGTTAAATTGCCTCACATTTTCAAAAAGTGTTACGTACATTTTTATGAAATTCATGAACATTTTCTAAATGTCACATGCATTTTTTTTGAATGGCACGTACATTTTCTAAAAGTTGAGCGGAGACATCCGTTGGGTGAGCGTTCCTTCGATTGGATATGGAGGGCTAGGATTCGAGGTAGGGGGCGATCTGCGGGATGGGAGAGGAGCGAGGTGACTGGCTCGCGGGGCTGTGGGGCCGGATCACTGGTGTGGCGGGAGCTGCTCCATCCATAGCGGGTGACACCACATGGGCCGTGGGCCGATCGAGGGGCACCTGATCCGCGTGGGCTCGCTTCGTCTGCATGTAGCTGTGGGGTGTGGGTGGGAGCGTCGCGAAAATGTAAGATACATTGTATATAGACCTAGGGCAGGGCAACCCACAACGCCTCTCAACTGTCCGTGCCTGCCGCGCAATATGTATATACAGACTGTATTCATGTAACGCTCCCGAAAGCTTCTCCACCAAGTAATTTTCCACTCGAGTAGCCATCGGCGCTTAGCTTCATCTGAGTAATGGAGCTAAGATTGGTAGGGATGTTTCGTGCCGAGGATGCTGAGGGGCTCGGACCTGCGGTGACTGCGGTGTGGGGTCTTCGACCTCGAGCTGCATTTCGGCATGCTGTCCGCGTGGATCACTCTCGACTATGACCTGAACGTTGACCTCGTAGTCTGGTCCGACACGATCCTGATGGAGGCCATCACGGTATTCACCGGCCCAATCTCGGTGGAGAACATCGCGGCCGCGGAGGTGGAGGTGGGTAACATGAAATATATCTCGCCATCGTCGTGCACGAGGTCCCTGTGGGCGGGCACGATGCGGCGACTGTGATGGTGGAGCTCGGGGTTTTGTTGTTGGCCATGCTGACTAAGATGCTGAGCGATCTCGCCATTGTCGTATACGAGGCTCCGGTGGATGGACTACTGGACACAAAGTAATCTGTCCATGCATCTCGTATATGATGTCACCTCGGCAACTCCTAAATGGAATACTAATTGTACAACTTCAACACTAGGATTGCATTATTCAATTCTGTTGTAAGTTGCTAACACTGGATCGAAATTGTACTTACAATGGAAGGTGAGGCGTCCTTCGTTTTTACAATTGTACCAAGGAATGGCATATCCGATGCATAATTTTTGTTCATTTTTAACATTTTTCAAATAGCTGTTTTTTTCAAATATATGTTTTTTGCTCCCTACTTTTTCCATACACATTTGTATATTTCTTGTATATATCTAAAACATTTTTTTACACATGTTTGATATTTTGTACATGATTAACATGTTTTTGAACATTTTTGGACTATGTGTTAAATATTTTTGGAATACACATTGAATTATTTTTCGAAATGATACAAAAATTTCTGAAACTATGCAAACATTGTTTTACATTGTATAATCATTTTCTTCTAAAATATCACAGATATTTTTTTTAATGCATGAACATAGTTTTAAATGTAAGATACATTTTCTTTGAATGCTACAAAATATATATTTTGAATTACACGAATATTTTTGTACATTGTATAATATTTTTCAAAAGTGTTACATACATTTTTTGAAATTAATGAAATTTTTCTAAATGTCACATGCTTTTTTTGAATGGTACAATCATTTTCTAAAAGTTAAGAGGACACATCCATCGGGCCAGCATTCGTTCTGTTGGATATGGAGGGCTATGATTCGAGGGAGGGGGCCGATCCGCAAGATGGGAGACGAGCGACATGACTGGCTTGCGGTGGTGTGGGCCGGCCGAGGGGTGCCTAATTCACGTGGGCTCGCTTCGTCTGCATGTAGCCGAGGGGTGGGTGGGAGTGTTCTGAAAACCTAAGATACATCATATATAGACCAAGGGTAGGACTTCCTAAAACGCCTCTCAATCATCCGTGCCTGCTGCGCCGTATATGTATATACTAACTGTATTCCTGTTCCCCTTCCAAAAGCATCTCCCCAAGTCATTTAACACTTGAGTAGCCGATGATGCTTAGCTTCCTTTGAGTAACGGAGCTAGGTTAGGTAGGGCAGTTTTATGTCGAGGATGACCGAGGGGCGTGGATGCGCGGGGACGGTGGTGGGGGGCCTTGACCTCGAGCTGTATTTCGGCCTACCGTCCGGGCGGACGCTCTCGACTTTGACCTGACGTTGACCTCACAGTCTTCACCGACACAATCCCGATGGAGGCCGTCGCGGTCTTCGCCTGCCCGATCCTGGTGGAGAACATCGCGGTCGCGGAGGTGGAGGAGGGTCGTGGAGGTGGAGAACATCGCGGTCGTCCATGATGGACCGGTGGGGGGGGGGGGGGCACGACACGGTGACCGTGCTAGGGGAGCTCGGGGTTTTGGTGTCGGCCCCGTTGACTGAGGTACAGAGTGATCTCGCCATCGTCGTGTACGAGGGTCCGGCCGTTGGACTACCAAACACAAAACAATCTATCCATGCATGTCCTATATGATATCAATCCTTGGTGACACCTAAATGGAATACTTATTCAACAACTTCAATACTAGCATTGCATCACGTCTATTATAAGTTGCTAATACTTGATCGACATCGTAACTACATGGGTGGGTGAGGAGCCCTTCCTTTTAACAATCGTAGCAAGGAATGGCGTATCCGCCGCATAATTTTTGTTCATGTTTACTTTTTTGAAATACACGTTTTTTCCAAATATATGTTTTGCTGTGTACTTTTCTCATACACATTTGTGTATTTTTGTATAAATCTAAAACAATTTATTACACACTCTTAACATTTTTCTACATGATTAACATGTTTCTGAACATTTTTGGTCTACGTGTTACATGTTTTCGAATAAACATGGAAATATTTTTTGAAATGATACAAAATATTTAAATTATGTGAACATTTCTTACATTGTATAACTTCTTTTTACTAAAATGTCACAAAAATATTTTTGAAGCGTGTGAACACTGTGTTAAATGTAAGAACATTTTCCTTGAATGCTATGATTTTTTATTTTGAATTACACGAACATTTTTGATACATTTTTAAAAAGTGTCCACGTGTCAGCTACTGGAACCTTCAAATCATCCATTCTATTTGGGGGATGGTACCTGGAGGATACAATAGAAGTGATAAAAAATGTATTGGATGTCACATCTTCTGACTTTGAGGAGAAATACCTGGGTTTGCCGACACCTGATGGTCGGTTGACTAAGGGTAAGCTTCAAAATTCTTGTTTGCTTTTGATGGGCATCCTACATGGGCTGGCAAAGAAATTTTGATTAAGTCAGTTGCTCAGTCAATCCCTACATTTAGTATGAGCGTGTCCAATATCCCATTTGGTGTTTGTGACGAATCGTATGATTCGGGACTATTATTCGGGAGCGGAGAAGGTTAAAAGGAAAACTCACTAGTACGCTTGGCATAAGATGACCCGGCCAAAGTCACAAGGGGCCTCGGGTATAGGGATTTTTGAATATTCATTCAAGCTCTGTTGACGAGACAAGCCTGGCTTCTCTTAATTTTTCCGGAAAACTTTTGTGCAAGACTGCTCAAAGTCAAGTATTACCCAAGGACGCTTAGAGGACACACTGTTTTCAGGAACCGTCTCAATCATGGCAAGGCGTTTGTCTCGGGCTAGAGCTCCTCAAGATGGGGCTGGTTTGGCGTATAGTTAATGGACAAAAGGATAGAATCTGGCGGGATAGATGGCTAGTTCGAGGTAACACTAGTTCGCTTGTTTCAGGCAGGGGAAGATGTCGGTTCAAATGAGTGTGTGATTTGCTTGATCATAATGGCAACTGGGATATGCCGATGCTACAACAGTTTTCTTGCCACTCGGAGTGAATTGCAGAAAACCACCACATTTCAGTTTAGGTTTGCAGAAAACACTCCTCTACATTTTTGCTGTGGAAAACACTAATTTTTTCCTAATCTTTTAAAGAAAGCACCAAACCTCCTGTTCGGGCAGTTTAAGCACTATTATGACAGGTGGAACCCTGTCTTGTCGACATGGCTCACGGCCACGAGCTGACGCCGTCTAACGGCGCTACAGTGCCCACCGACGCCCTCGCTAGGACAAGAGACCAGATCGAATCGATACGTCTCCCCCATCTGAATATTTCCCCACCATCCCCGCGATGGCACGCTCTTCTCTCTCTCTGTCTCATTCATGGCAACGGCGAGCCCGGGCGATGGCGGCGGAGTGGATGGCGGAGGTGGCGACGGCGCAGGAGGGTTGTTTGGTGGCGGAGATCCAAAGCCACCCGAGGAGGTCTGCGGTAGTTCTAACCCTAGCCAGGCCCCGCGGAGCAGACCACCGTCCCCGTCACTGGAGTACCGTGCCGCCGGCGCTCTGTCCCCTACTGTGCAGGCTACTCCAACGGGGAGCCACCACTGGGCATCTGCATTCGGCGGTGTGGAGTAAGATATCTCCTCTTCCCCCCCTACCCCCTCATTTTCTGTCGATTCCGTAGTTAGGGTTAGGTGTGTAAATCAAAAATGGATCTTTTGCCTAGTACTAAGTGTTCATCTGCTCTCTAAATTAGATTGTAGTGATATTAGTATGCTCTGTTTAGGAGACAATATAGTGATAATTTTTGTGATCTTAATTGCTATTTGGGTTAGGATGCACTGTTTATTTAGTAGACATTAGGGTCACAGTTAGCTCTTATTGAAATTGGTATGCATAGTATATTTTAAATTGGTCACTTGTATTGTTTGTAGTTAGTTTTATACTGTTTAATTAATAAGTACAAGAATTGTTCCTTTTTGTAGCTTGTTTGATGATGTTTGGGAGGTTAGACTGCACTTTCATGATATGGATAACTTGGAAAGGACTATGTGTGTTTCAGACATCACTTTTTACAATCTGTTAGCACTCATAGAGACAGCAGGATATGTAAGTAAAGACTATATGTATTATGTGAGGGATGCTGGGTTGGGAGTAGCTGGTTTGGAGGAGATATGTGATGATGACAAGGTGGATGAGATGCTGGATGACATTGCCAATAAACACTACAGGAAATATGTCAACTAGTGACCTTCTATCAGTGACCCTGGAAGAATTAGTCATAGATCTATGACCATTTGAGACCAATTGGTCAAAAGCTGTTTGGGGGCTTCAAACCCTAAACCATTGTGACCATTTTGGTCAGAAAGGTCATAAAGCAAATAGCGCTAGTCTGCTGCCTTATTTCTAGTTGTTAATGACCAATATAGATGGTCATAGCCTTGTAAATTGTGGTGGGTTGTGATGACTAGGCGCCATCTCATCAGTTTTGCCTACGTGTCATGTCCATGTGTTAATTTTTGCCCTAGGTTGTGAAGCAACCTATATTTCTGTTATTCTAAAAATTTCCAAAAAATTCTCATAAATTATTTGGATCATATCTTCATCAAATATGTCAAAAACCTTCCTTGCCTAGTTCAAAAATAACTCAACAATATTCATTTTCCTATTATATTCAGAGCAGCACTTTGTGAAAGAAGTGTTATTTATATATTCTTGATTTCCCTAAAAATTTGTGAAGACATTCTTCTTAGTATATGATCATCCTCAGCCAAAACTCATGCCCATTGGCCATGTGCATTTCCTGTATCGCTAATCAAACACTTGGCTGCTAATTCATCTTTGAGCATAGTTCGGTCTCCTCATGAGAATCTTATGTTGTAATTTTCTTCCTAGCACCTACCTGGGGAGTACCCAACCCACTAGACATGCCTAGGCCGCCCAGAACGCATGCCAACGCCACGGTCACGCGGTGACCACGCGGCGGGCATGCGAGCTTACGCGCTCTAGAGTTGGGGCCCTCGGCCACCGTCTAAACCTCGATGTCTCGCCACCAAACCATGTATTTCTGATTAAATAGATACTTATGTACACAGAAAAGATTTTTGGAAAAAATAAAGAGCAAACTATGTGGCAGTTGCAGTTCAAATTTGACTCGCTTCCTCTTGAATCGACGGGAATTTGTCTTTTTCACCAGAGGTGGATCAAAACTTTTGACACACAACCATTTTGTCCATTGTGCATTAAATATGGCCTAGTATTTTATAAAATTGATTAGGTCCAATTTTGTAACAAATATATGGTAGGTCCTTCACAAAAAAACTCATTTCGAGCACTCGGAAAATGGAAAATGTATTTTCCGTGAAAAGAAAATGAAAACTCCCTTAGGAAACATTGTTTGGAATTCCAAGATGCACCATTGTGCACCATATGAGATCATTTTAACAAACTATGCCATGAATGTGGCCATAAGATTGATCATTTGGCTTGAAAGTCGTGAATCTTCATGCATGATAGCTCGTTTCTGAGAACACTTTTTTAAAAGATTTGCCGTATTACAAGTTTATTATTTTTCCTGGAAACTTGGTCACATATAATGACACAATGCGAAGGTTTTCCAATTTTTTGATTTTTTTTGAATTTTTTATGCCCGTTTCAAAATGCGGTCAAAACACTGGGAATGACCGTTCCTAGCTAGTGGTTGAATCTTAGAAATTTTTTGGTGTTTCTCTGATTAAATAGATACTTATGTACCTATAAATGATTTTTGGTAAAAATAAAGAGCAAACTACGAGGCAGCTACAGTTCAAATTTGACCCGCTTCCAACTGAATCGGTGGAAATTTTTGTTTTTCACGAGAGGTGGATCAAAACTTTTTACACTGAACCATTTGGTCAGTTGTGCAATAAATATGTCCTAGTATTTTAGAAAATAGATTAGGTACAATTTTGCAACAAATATATGGTAGGTCCTTCACAAAAAAACTCATTTTGGGCACTCGAAAAAATGGAAAATGAATTTTTTGTCCAAAGAAAATGAAAACTTCCTTAGGCAACATTGTTTGCCATTCCAATATGCACCCTTGTGCACAATATGAGATGATTTGAATAAACTATGCCATGGATGTGACCATAAGATTGATCATTTGGCTTGAAAGCCATTGATTTCCACACGTGATAACTCGTTTCCGAGAACACTTTTTTAAAATAATTACCGTATTACAAGTTTATTATTTTTTCTGGTAACTTGGTCAGATATAATGATGCAATGCGAAGGTTTCCCAATTTTTTGATTTTTTTATCTTTTTATGCCCCTTTCAAAATGCGGTCAAAACGACGGGAATGGCCGTTCCTAGCTAGTTGTTGAATCTTGGGTTTTTTTGGTGTTTCTCTGATTAAATAGATACTTATGTACCTAGAAATGATTTTTGGAAAATATAAAGAGTAAACTACAAGGCGGCTACAGTTCAAATTTGACCCGCTCCCAACCGAATCGGCGGAAATTTGTCTTTTTCATGAGAGGTGGATCAAAACTTTTTACACCCAACCATTTGGTCAATTGTGCATTAAATATGGCCTAGTATTTTAGAAAAATGATTTGGTCAAATTTTGCAACAATTATTTGGTAGGCCCTTCACAAAAAAACCTCCTTTTGGGCACTCGAAAAATGGAAAATGGTTTTTCGTCCAAAGAAAATGAAAACTTCCTTAGACAATATTGTTTGTCATTCCAATATGCACCCTTGTGCACAATATGAGATCATTTGAACAAACTATGTCATGAATGTGGCCATAAGATTGATCATTTGGCTTGAAAGCCATTAATCTCCACAGATGATAGCTCATTTCTGATAACACTTTTATAAAAGAATAGCCGTATTACAAGTTTATTATTTTTCCTGGTAACTTGGTCACATATAATGGCACAATGCGAAGGTTTTCCAATTTTTTGATTTTTTTTGAATTTTTATGCCCGTTTCAAAATGCGGTCTAAACGGCGGGAATGACCGTTCCTAGCTAGTGCTTGAATCTTGGAATTTTTTTGGTGTTTCTCTGATTAAATAGATGCTTTTGTACCTAGAAATGATTTTTGGAAAAAATAAATAACAAACAATGAGGACGCTGTAGTTCAAATTTGACCCGTTTCCTACTGAATGAGCGGAAATTTGTCTTTTTCATGAGAGGTGGATCAAAAATTTTGACACCCAATCATTTGGTTAATTGTGCATTAAATATGTCCTAGTATTTTAGAAAATTGATTTGGTATAATTTTGCAACAAATATATGGTAGGTCCTTCACAAAAAAGTCATTTTGGGCACTCGGAAAATGATTAAAAATAGTTAGAAAGATCATAAATGCATATAAATTGGTCCTTATCCATAAAATGTGGTCTAACTCTAGTGAAAATTTGTGTCATGCCATTTTGCAAAATATTTTTGATAGCTACTTCACAAAATCTCTCTATTTTTAGTACTTAGGCACTTTTTTAAATAACTGGTTTTTGAACCAATCAGGACTCTTCCCACGGATCGATGACATGGCGCCCATCCATCCATCCATCCATCTCTCCATCCCACATCCATCCATCCATCTATCTACAGAAAAAATAAAATGAAATGAAAAAGAGATACCCCCCACCCGCAGCCCAAATCCTAGGTCAGATCCCATCGACTCCCCCCCCATCGCACCCCTCCTCTCCTCGCAGCCACCGCCACCTCCTCCCTCGATCTAGTCCTCTCCCCGGCCTCCTTTCCCCATCCAGTCCTCTCCCTGCCGCTCCCACCCACTGTCGACCTCGCAGCCCTCCTCACCACCGCCGTCGACCTCGTCCCTCCCTTCCCTCACCATCTCTCCCTACCCTATGCCCCAGATCGAGTCGAGCAGGTCTCATCTGCCTCGGCCTCGTGCCTCACTGGAGCAGCTCCCCCGTCGGCCGAAGTCTCCCAGGTCGTCGTGTTCCCCGCTCTTCTTCCTCCCTCTGTTTGTCTATTCCTTTATTCTCTGAAGTCTCAACCCGCTCTGTACTTCTCTGTGCAAGAAGGCCGCCATGGACTTCCTCGTCGAGCCGTCGCCGGATCCGCGCCGCTCAAAACCGTCTTCAACCTCCATCAGCCCTTGTTCCTCCATGCCCCGCCAAGCGCGCGCCAAGCCGTCACCGCGTCGAGCTCCAACGCCCAACTCCGTCGTCCCGCCGCCCGCCGGACCTCCTTGGATGTCTTCCTCCACTGCATCCCGTCGCTCCTCGAACGCATCAAGTTCCCCTGCATCAAGCGTCGCCCTCGCCAAGACGCATCGAGCGCACTCACGCGCGTGGGGTCAAGGGCGTTGACCGTGCACCTGCCTGGCCAGATCGCCAGCGCCTCCCCGCTCGATCCCCTGCTCAACCACTCGCATGGTTGGACTCCAACCTCAGCTCAGGTTCGTTCCATCCCTTCCTTCCTCGCTGGATCTCCACCTCACCCTACCACTAGGAATCATCCATCAGGCCACCACTAGATTTCAGCCGTGATTTATATAAACCCTCTCTTTCTCTTTTTACGAATCAATCAAACAAACAAACAGCTGACAGTCTTAATTCAGCCACTACACAACTAGCCAGGCTCGTATAGCTTTCTTATTATTATCAAATCAATAGGCCTCTATCTTCAGTTCAGATGACAAATACATACTACTAGTAGGACTACTTTGTTCAGATGACTGCTCTACTCTAGGCCCAGCACCAGCGATTCTTATCAGATCCTAAAAATGAACAGCATCCAAACAAACGCATGGTAGTAATCTGAGGCTTTTACTGGATGCCTGGACTTTTTTACAAGGATTCCTTTTTGCGCACCTGTACTGAACTGCCTGATTTCTTTCAATTCAGTACCAATTTGTCTTACCACTCGTAATCTACGTTGCACATTGCATTGCTGTATGAGATAAACAAACTATGCATCTAACAGATGCTTGTACAGGATACTCTAATACTAGTATTTAGCGAACCACTTCGCTGTCAAAATTGTCTTATGATTCTTACGGCCCTACTTAGGATTGGGCTCCAACCTAAATTTGATGCGGTTGTTCAATACAATTTGATTTTGATTTTATGGCAGAATTTAGTAATGGTAGTATCTTAGTCGCATAGATTTACGTCATGGCATAGATAAATGGCATTCTTTTGGTAAAATGTAAGAATGTTTTTCAAACTGTATTTTCTAGAAAAACGATCTTTTATTATTTACAGAGGTCAATCTCGACCATCATGATGCCTAAGCTAATAAGGTTGGTTGTGTGCTCTCCTTGCAGCAGCCTGAGCTCCGGCGAGGTTGATCTGGACGGCTCGGCAGCGTCACCGACGGTGAGAACCCCCCTCCCTCCGCGGCTATGGACGAACTGGTTTGCGTGTTGCCTCCTGCCTTTTGTGCTCGCGTTGCGGTGGTTAGGTTAATGAACCATAGTTTAGCTGCTTCAGATAACTACTACTTCGGTTAATAGCAATTACTAGGACTTGGATCTAAAATAAAAATTACCAATATACGTATAACTTAATAACACATAGATGTATAACATCATCCATGTGTCAACTCAATGGTCACAAGAGGCAACAGTGTACAAACAATACCTTGCAGAACAGACCCTGAGTGTCGTTCACTGATCTATGTGGATGTCGTTATCAATCTTATTATACGCTTGTGAATATTATTAAAATGAGGTGTGGTTTGCCAGCATCAGCAATTCCTTTTATGCACAGGTTCAGATCACTTGTTGAATACGCTTGTGCAATCCTATTCCAGTTCTAATAGAAACGCTGAACATATTATAGATGATGCACCTTTTGCATTCTTTCAGTCTTGTATTTTCAGGAAGCATTTTAAAAAGATGAATCATGCAGCCCCCACATAATGTTGTCTAACTGATTGCATTAGAAATATACTGTTCTTCCTTGCCTAATGTTCTTGTTGCTGATAATAGGGCCTGTAGATAGCAATTTATTTACCTTGTTCTTTCTCTCGCAGACTCGAAGGAGACCATATGCAAGTCACCTCCTCTTCGGTTGTGAGAGTGTCCAGGAGTCGTGGGTGCGGCTAATGCCTATGTCTGTGGCTGCACTTGACATTGCCCTCTCTTTAAGGGCACATTTCATTTTTTATAACTCTGCTATCTTTTGCCAAGTCTTTATTATCTTGCCTGGCCTTGTACTGATATGTATTGTTTGATTCTAATTACCCAAGTTAGTGCATGATGTTAAGGATAACCTGAGAACACTTGCCTAAGTTTATAAGATATGACATGTGACATTCCAGGCCTGCTGCTCTTTCAATGCTTTTGCTGCTGTACTATGCTTCTCTAGTTGTTTGAATGCTTCTACTTCTTTTGGACCTGATGATAAGGACCTTTCTTTTCTCCCGTGGGTTAAAATAATGGGAGTTTGCGTGGAAGGTTCTCTCGCTGTATGTGAGCAGCAGTATGATGTTACTTGGCAAATGTTTTTTCTATGATATGAGGGAAAAGCTACTATCATGTGCATGGAAGGTTTTCAATTGAGCACTTGTTAGTTTGTTTAGTACTTATGTAGTATGGGAAATATGCATAGGTATGTCCATGTGATTTTTAAGCATGCTTACTGCCTACCTGATACAGAGTTATGTAACTGATGTTCTTTATTTGACAGTCTATAGCCTCTTATAGATGAAAAGTTGAATAGTTACAGTATGCGTGCTGCTATGTCTCTTATAGTTTCAGAAACAACATTAATTTATCTGTCCTGTTCTATTATTCCTGAAGATCAAACTCACATGCATATGTTGCTTAACCTGACTGGCTTGAGTATTGTTCCGAACGGATTATACTACAGATTCCGTTCACTGTTTTTCTTCTAGTTATCTCATAGGATTACTCATGAGGCACATCTATTCTCTCCATTTTTTAGAACAAAAATGTGATTAATTCAGCATGCTTATGATGAATGTTGAATATTTTTGTGCATTAGCTTTTTCTGGGATTTTTTTGGTCGATTTGTACCCATTGGTCCATTATGGTGGTGATCCTCTCTCCACTTTTTAGAACCAAAATGTGATTAATTCGGCATGCTTATGAGGAATGTTGAATATTTTTGTGCATTAGCTTCTGTTGGGATTTTTTTGGTTGATTTGTACCCATTGGTCCATTATGGTGGTGATCCTCTTTACTTTATTGGCTAAATAAGCTTGATCTTGACTGATCGTGTATATTGGAACATACAAGACTCATGTGGAATTAGTTAAGTTGATATCAAATACAATCGTTGCATGATCCATTAGTGGTTTATACTTGAAACGTGGCTTGTCATTTTTAGTAAATATTACATTATCAAAGTTGTTTTATGCATGCTGCTGGTAACTATATACTCTCCTAACAGTTTTATTACTTGTTGTATGCAGGCTAATTGGAGCCTATTTTTTCCTTTAAAATCCTATTTTTTTGATATCAGGTGCTCATTGAGCTGTCTAAGAACAAGCAGATCATCATTTCACCATTTTCGGCTGCCCCAGATTATGCCATCTCTCTGGCCTATTCCAGCCAGCAGTATCTTCTTTGTTCCTGACTATAAAAATTGATGCATGTGCCCTGTTCTAAAGTGGAAAATCATTAACTTGTAGTGTGCTGGTACTTACCCTTTGCAAAATATATCTTAGTTTTTGCTGTTATGAGAATGTTATATGCATGGTTTCCTGTTAAATCTAAAGTTATGCAACAATTTTTCATCGTTATGAGAATTTGTATTCACGGATTCACTTGATTATGTTTCTAACTTTTCATCATTTATTATTTGTAGATGCTGGCCTTTATTCTTCAAAAGTTGGGTGTACAGAAGTTGTAGCAAGAAGAATCCTGAAGAAAAACCACACCCAGAATGCCATTTAGCTCACTGGAGCTAGTTATGTGTATATTTAGTTGTATTTTATAGCTAAATACCAGATTTATACTATATACTTTGCTTGGCTGTTGTAATGTACTATCTTAGTTTTGGTACTTTGCTTGACTGTTGGTGTACATGATTGTAATGTACTACTTGACTGTTGTATGAAATATTATGCCTTATTGGCTCTTTTTGAATCAAATTGTCTATAGAATTGACCTGTGGTAATTGGTTCCCATATGACTAGTGGGACCTACATTAAAATGGAAAAGAAACAAAAGAAAACTGAAAAATGGGCTTGAAAAAGATTGAGGCCCAAAAAATGTGGACTGTAGAAGGCTGTTGCCCAAAAAATAAAAGTTTGTGTGGCTTGGCCCATGTAGCTGACCAAAATTGATAGAGAAAAAACAATAAATGGGCTAAATTAATGAGCTCGGCCCATATAGACACCTAATCGGACTGGGCTGAATCTTATCAACGACCTTTTCAATTGGTTGCAATTTTGCCATGTCAGATTGCCACGTGGGATCCGATGTGGCCTGGGCAGACAGCTAGTGACCAAAACAAAAGGTCATGGGTTCAATGACCTTCTGTTTTGGTCGTAAACGTCTACGACCTTCTCACAAACAAGGTCGTTAATTTTAGTTTACGACCGCCAGCTTTTGACCTTCTGTTTTTGGTCACAAAAAGGTCGCAAATGAAAAACAATGACCTTTCAGTGACCAATAGTCAAGGTCACAAGTTGACATATTTCTTGTAGTGAAAGATCAGAACATAGTAAACCTGACAATAGTTAGGGATAGTGAGCCCAGACCTGCAGATATAAACAGAGGTTATGTTTGTGATCAGCAAGTTCCTATAGGCAATGTTGGAGAGAGCATTGTATATGAGGTGAATGATGTTGGGGTGGTGTACAAGTCACCATCCAAAGTATCAAAAAGAGATGCAGTAGTTGAGGAGCCTAAACCAATCCAGTATTTCTCCACACAGCAGAGCCACAATGTTGATATGGAGCAAGGCAATGAAGCAGATGTTGATATTGAGCAAGGCAATGGAGATGATGTTGACATGGAGCAACAGGAGTTAGAAAGAAGTATGGAGCTTAGAAGGAGATCAAAAATTCAGAGATTTAAGCACCATCGGAAGAATGCTGAGAGGGTGCAGGCAGTGAAAAGAAAACTTCCTGTTCTACTAACTGAAGATGACTCTGGCTTGGAGGAAGATGAGGATTTCATGGCTAGGATGGCTGAGCTAAAGAGGCAGAGAGAGGACCCACTCTTACATTTTGAAGGTGACACAGATGTAGATGAACCTTATGAGATACAAGAGGAAGTGCATGAGGAAAATGCAGAGGAAGAGGAGCATGGAGATCATGAGGAACTTGAAAAGAAGGTGCTACCACAGGGGCAAAAGAGGAAGAAGTTGAAATTAAGAAAGGGGCCAACCACAAGATCACATGCTAGTTTGGAGCAATAGTTTGAGGATGTTTGGGTACCCTCATCTGATGAGGATCTAGATCCTGGTGATTTGAAGGAGGAGCAAGATGATGGGGCTGTACCCCTAGCATTTGTACTAGGCAGTAAGTCTAGGGCTAAAAAACCCAAACCAAGGATATGGTATAATAAGTATAAAGAGAGCCCAGAGCTGCAGTTTGCTAAGAAGTTATGCTTTGATAATGCGTACCAATTTAGAGGGGCACTTCTCACTTTCCACATAGCACAGAACAGAAACTATCAGTTTCATAGGAACTGGAATGACATAATTATAGCTGTGTGCACACATGAAGACTGCCCTTTCTTCATTGCAGCTTCTGTGCTGGGAAAAGGGAAAACTCTGTGCATTAGGAAAACTAATTTATTGCACACATGTCCAGCTGTAGCAGAGAGCACGAAGGTGACTACAAAGTGGGTTACACATGAAGTTTTAGAAGCAATAAGAACAGACTTGAACACACCAATAAGTACAATAATGCAAAATCTGAAGAGCAAGTATAGAGTTGAGATCAGCACTCATATGGCCTACAGGGCTAAGAAGGATGCTATTAAGGTGGTGCAAGGAGATCAGAGGGGGCAATACACCAGGATCAGGGATTACTTGCAGGCTGTGTTAGACACCAATCCAAGTAGTAGGTGCATTGTCACTACTAAGTTCCTAAAAGACCATCCAAGCATCAATCCAAGGTTCCATGGTTTGTTCATATGTTTGAATACTTGCAAGGAGGGATTTTGAATGGATGCAGACCATTCATAGGTGACTACTAAACTGTGTTATATATGACATAAATGTGGTGCACCATACTTTGTTTATAACATATCTTGTGTGCCATTGCAGGTGCGGATGGATGTTTCATGAAGCTCTCAATTGGCCAACAAATCCTTGCTGCCACAAGAAGGGATGGGAATAATAACATCTATCCCATTGCCTTTGGAGTTGTGGACAAAAAAAACACAAAGAGTTGGACCTGGTTTCTCACAGAACTGAAGGTAGCTATTGGTGGAGAATCTGGGAGATTTGGTTTTTACACCATAATCTCTTATAGACATAAGGTATTATAGAATTTGCTCATAGAATTTGCTTAGTATTAGTAGTTCATAGTAATTGCTTACTAATAGCTCATAGAATTTTGATTAGTACTAGTTAATATTCATTGGTCATTACTATATTCATTGGTCATTACTAGTTCATATAAGTATTTCATAGTAATTGCTAGAAGTAGTTAATATTTTCATTGCTCATTAGTAAGTTTAGTAATTTCTCCAAATAGGGTCTTTTGAAAGCCGTGAGCCAAGTTTTCCTCAATTGCCCCCAACGATTCTGCCTTAGACACATCTACCAAAATTTCCATACTGCTGGTTTAGGGGGTCAAACTTAAAGAAGTACATGGATAAGGCAAGTTACTCCTATACTGAACATGGCCATCTTGCTGCAATGGATGCTCTTACAGTAGAGTGTAAGGCTGCCTGGACTTGGTTAAATAAAATTCCTAGACATACTTGGGCTAGATATGCCATGGACTTCAACTGCAAAACTGACCTAGTTG
Source organism: Triticum aestivum (assembly GCF_018294505.1). Classification (NCBI taxonomy): domain Eukaryota; kingdom Viridiplantae; phylum Streptophyta; class Magnoliopsida; order Poales; family Poaceae; genus Triticum; species Triticum aestivum. Next base: position 611,003,866 of record NC_057807.1, on the reverse strand, counting down.
TCAACAATATTAGTGAGGTGTTCAACAAGATGATATTAGATGTGAGGGGTAGACCAATAAAGACCATGGTAGATGGAATCAGGACTAAGTTGATGGTCAGGTTCAATACAAATAGGAGTAAGACATAGTTAGCCAAGTGGGAAATATGCCCAACATATGCTGAGTTACTTGAAGAAGCCAAGAAACACTCTAGGAAGTGTCAAGCATTGATGGTTGGGCCAAATATTTACCAAGTGACAAGCAATGAGAATACCTATGCATTTAACTTGCAGCACAGGACATGTGGGTGTAGAAAATGGGATATGACTGTAGTGCCATGCAATCATGCAGTCTCTGCTATTACCAAAGCCAAATTAAGGCCTGAAGATTTTGTGCATGACTTCTTCAAAAAGCCTATGTATCTGGCTGCATACAGTCCCATCATATTTCCTGTACCTGGACCTGACCTCTGGCCTAAGACCAACACTAGAGACATAGAACCCTAGTTTTCAAGGATAAACTAGGGAAGAAGCAAACCAAAAGGAGAAGGAGTCAGTTTGAGCCACCAGCACCTAAAGATACATCTAGGATGGCATCAATTACATGCAACAATTGCAATCTTGTGGGTCACAGATACACATCTTGCCACAAAACACTAAAGCTAGCTCTAGCAATGAGAAAGAACAGGCATGAGGTTAGTCTCTGTTGCCATACTTGCTGCCATCTATTTCTGTTTTGTACCACTTGAATGTATTAACTGGCTGCCATTTTCAAATGCAGTCAAACAGGACAGAGGAGGGTACCACATTTACTACTGCACCTTCATCTGTTGCAGCTCCAGCAAACAGGGTACCACCAGTGGCAAGCAGCACAGCAGCTCCAGCAAGCAGGGCAAGCAGGTCAGCAGCTCTAGCAAGCAGGCCAAGCAGCTCACCAGCTCCAGCTAGGAGGGCAAGCAGCTCAGCAGCTCCAGCAAGCAGGCCAAGCAGCTCAACAGCTCCAGCAAGCAGGCCAAGTAGCTCAGCAGCTCCAGCTAGGAGGGCAAGCAGCTCAGCAGCTCCAGCAAGGACATCCTTCTTGGCACCAAGACAGAGGAAGAAACCATCAAGGTTGAAGGATTACTTTTATGCTTCAGGGAACTAATGTGCTTTGGAAAAATTGTTGATGATGTGATCAGGCAAAACTGCTAGTTGCTATGATCTATTTTGGGAATAACTTATGCTGGTTTGATGTTATGGTACTGTAATAACTACTATTGATGGTCTTGCTTTTATGAGAATTATGCACTATGATGTTGTTGTTGCTCTTATCATGTTCAATTTTATGATCAATATGATGGTCTGTCTGCTACCATGTTCAATTTGATCCATATGATGGTCTTGCTTTTAGGAAAATTATACACTTGTTGATGATGGTCTTGGTGTTTTGATAATTATACACTTGTTGATGATGGTATTGGTGTTTTGATAGTTATACATTTGTTGATGATGGTCTTGGTGTTTTGACAATTATACACTTGTTGGTCAAGGTACCCCTAGGGCCATTCTGTCAATGAATCGATGAAATGGTGGTCAAGGTACCCCTAGGGCCATTCTGTCGATGAATCGATGAAATGGTGGTCAAGGTACCCCTAGGGCCATTTTGTCGATGAATCGATGAAATGGTGGTCAAGGTACCCCTAGGGCCATTTTGTCGATGAATCGATGAAATGGTGGTCAAGGTACCCCTAGGTCCATTCTGTCGATGAATCGATAAAATGGTGGTCAAGGTACCCTTAGGGCCATTCTGTCGATGAATCGATGAAATGAGGGTCAAGGTAACCCTAAGGCCATTATGTCGATGAATCGATGAAATGAGGGTCGAGGTACCCCTAGGGCCATTTTGTCGATGAATCGATGACATGAGGGTCAAGGTACCCCTAGGCCCATTTTGTTGATGAATCGATGAAATGAGGGTGAAGATACCCCTAGGCCCATTTTGTCGATGAATCGATGATATGAGGGTCAAGGTACCCCTAGGCCCATTTTGTCGATGAATCGATGACACGAGGGTGAAGATACTCCTAGGCCCATTTTGTTGATGAATCGATGAAATGGTGGTCAAATTGGATCCAACCCCATTGATAACAAAATAGAAAGTTAAATTACTTGGTTGATAGATTCATACTCAAATACTGAATAGATGATAATCATCTAAACCATATAAAACAAAATTGTACTAAGCACATAAAGCATATAACATCAAATTTGACTCACATTCATTAAGGTTCATCAAGGTTGGATCCAACACAATGGATCACAACATACATACTTAAATTACTGGGTTCACAAATTCAAACTAAAGTACTAAATAGATGATAATCATCTACATTACAACACTGTTGAATCCAACACCATGGATCACAAAATACATAGTTAAAGTAGTTGAGGACCAAGTTCATACTAAAGTTTTGCATAGAAGACTATCATCTACATACGGATAGATGATTATCATACTAGAAGATACCCCTACTCATCTAAGATGGCCTTCACCCCCTGAAGCTTCTGCTTTATCTTCTCCTCAGACTTTTGAAGCTCAAAAATGTGATGCTGCAATTTAAGCCTCTCTTTTGTCAGCCTTTCCTTCTCCTTCAAATGATTGAACTTCAAGTTCCTAATCACATTGGCTTGAGCACCTGTCAGGTTCACTAGAGTCTCATAGTTTTGCAGCAGCTTCTTCTTCTCCTCCTCTTTCTTTGACAGCTCTGCCTTCAAGTTGCCCACTACAGTTTCTAGCTCAGCAATCTTCAAATCAACATATTCCTTATGCTCCTTCTGATTATTTAACTCCACACCCTTCTGCTGGGCATCCAAGAGAGCATTCACATCAGCATACAAACTGTCATAGTCCTCCTGTACTTTCTTCTTCTCCTCCTCTTTCTTTGCCAACTCTGCCTTTAAGTTGCCCACTACAGTTTCTAGCTTTGCAATCTTCACATTAAGACATTGCTTTTGCTCCTTTTGATTGCTCAACTCCAGACCCCTCTGTTGCTGGGCATCCAAGAGAGCATTGACATCAGCATACAAACTATCATAATTCTCCTATAGTTTCTTCTTCTCTTCTGCCAGGTTGTGAATTACAAAGGAACTCTCCAGATTGTCATTGGTCCTACCTGACTTACTCTCCTCATACATATCCCATAACTTGGCCAATGCCTTCTCCATTGAGTCTGGCCATTCAAAATCAATCCATTGAACTACTCCACAGTTTATTCCTTCCTGTAAAATTAACAATAAAACAATAAAGAATCATCTGAGTGAGTAGGCTGAAGACCACTGTTAAGTGCCATACTCCATAAGCAAACAGGTTTAGGGGGTCTAATATGTGCAACAGACATATCACACAACAAACGAATAAACAATGACCACTATTAAACAAGTAATTAAGCACTGACCATAATAAACAATGACAACCATCCACTCACTGGATAAAACAAGTTAAACAAAGACTAATCACTTAATCAAGCTTAACAACTTGATAAACAAAGCAGTAATCACTAACCACTAGTGCAGAACCGGCCTTTAGTGCCGGTTCGTGACGGCCTTTAGTGTCGGTTCGGCAACCGGCACTAAAGAGTGGGGACTAAAGGTCCCCCCCCTTTAGTACCGGTTTGCCACGAACCGGCGTTAAAGTGTCACCACGTGGCACGAGCCAGGCCCATGTGCGCGTAGGATATTAGTACCGGTTGGTAACACCAACCGGTACTAAATGTTTGGGGGGGGGGGGTTGGCTTTATTTTCCATTGAATTTTTTTGTTTGCTGGTATTTCACGATACTACAAATTGTACACGTTATACATATATATAAATAGATTTTCTCCTATGTAGAACCGCATATATATATATATATATATAAATATATATCATCGAATGTCTCACAACCAACACCATTAATTATTCATACATACACATGTATATACATATACAATTTCTCCTACATGTTGCCTTGGTGCCTCCAGAGCACGATGACAAGTGGTTCATGGGGGCGGTAGTGGGTAATAGTATTCTCCTTTGGGATCTATGACCTGGTTGAGCAAAAATCTGGCTATTTCCTCTTGAAGTGATAGTATGCGGACCGCTGGTAGGAGCTTATCCCGCACCTCTCTAAACTGTTAAGAAGGAGATCAATATGCATGTGTATTAGTTATGTGACTAGATATCGATAATGTGTGAATAGTGTTCTGACAAACGTACCCATTCCTGTCTATCAGATCTGCTCCTTTCGGACGCCATCATGCGAATGTTCTCGCAAACATAGAATGCACACAGATCATTCCCCGGCGCCTGCTTCAGGGCCTTTACGAGAATGGAATTGAATTAGATAATGATTAATCAAGCATGATAATTAATTAATGATATTGAAACAAGAATTAAAGAGATGGTAGCTACCTAGTACTACTTAATTACTTACTTTTGGTCGATGCCAAAACAACTTTTTTGCCCATTTGCCTGGAGTCACCTTGATGAACTTTGCCCATGCCCTGCCCGCCGGCAAAGAAAATTAATAAAGGGGTTATTAAATAGTTCATATCAGGAAATGACGAACTAATAATAGGCCGAGATATAGTTAATGATGATTGAAATTACCTATTGACTATCCGCTTCACGATGGTGTAGTCTTTATCTTCTTTAAGTAGTGAGTCCAGTAATTCAACTCTTCCTTCCTCAACTTTAATGTCTAACAATATCCAGTGCCAACTGCATGCGCACACATTTGCATGTCTTAATTAAGCGGGCATGTGCATAAAATTAATCAACTACCGTAAACCGTATACACTTAATTATTAACATCTAACTAGCTAGTAAGCAAAAACAGAATTTGTATTACAAGACAATGTGACTCACATGAAGTTGTAAGGAAGTAGTATATATCTTCATTGGTATTGAGGCGCTTCAAGAACTCTAGCATGCTTTCCTCTACACCTGCTTGATAAACTGGAAGATTCCATATGTACTCATTAATGGTATTTGGGTCAATGAACCCAATGCCATAGCGTCAAGATTTTTTCATTTCATACATCTTCATCCTGCATATAATACCACAGAAAAGAATATAGTGAGGATAATTACATGTAATGTTTGATCAAAATTATCACTACATAGCTAGCATGAGACTTAAATTACAGAAAGAAATCACTTACAGACAATAGAAACTGATGATAGACTTGTCAAGTGCATCTTGATTGTATAACTGAAATAGTTCTGAATACTCAACGGCCAGAGCTTTCTCATGGTAGTAATGCTCACGCTTGACATTCACCATGAGGGACTCTCGATTGGAAATCTTGGTAATGTTCATGTACCATTGATGCAATTCATACATTCTCATTGGGGGGTTCTTGACCTTGTCTGGATGGACCAAAGGTTGGCCCCGGACATATTTCCGTTTTATTTCCAATTCTCTAAGCGGAGACATGGGCTCGATTTCGAGGAGTTGTCCAACAGAGATCTTGAGCATTACAGCCTGCATTATATGCTCCTCCGTTATTACCACATCGCCCAGCTGGGGAACGCTAACGGTTTGCCCACAATAATATTGGGCGCGCGTACTCCTCTCATGTGTTGTTGGCACAACAAGCTAGGGGGGGGGTCGCTTGCGCCGCCTGTTCTCCCAGCTGGGGAACGGTTTTCCCGCATTTTTTGCCAGCTGCTTGTTGGCTCGAGCTGGAGCTTGCTTCCTTCTGTAGCCATGCTCGATGTAGCTTCCTGATTTGACGCTCATAGTCCGAGTCAACAGGCTTGAGAGCTGGTGCTCTAGCCATACGAATGAAGTGGTCAATCGTTTTCTCAGGCACTTTCTCCTTTGGCGGCGGTGCCGGTTTCGGTCCAAAATGGGCGTCCACTTGGGCCTGCACTATGGCTGTGTTTTGCTCCTCGGTCATGTCGTAAGGCCTCTGAGGAAGAGGAGCAAGGCTTGGACCATATTTATATCGCTTGTCTCCGCATGTACTTCCTTTACTACCTCGACTCGTACCGCTACGCACCATAGCTGCGGCGTGTCTCTCCTGCGATTGCTGAGACGGCGGAGACGGCTGACGTGGCTGACGCTATGCCAAACTTGAAGCAGGAGGAGTGGCCTGACGTTGTGCCGGACATGAAGGAGGAGGAGTCTGCTCATGCGTTCGGGGACTTGGAGGAGGTGGCGGACTTTGAGGAGGAGTCGGCTCACGCGTTCGTGGACTTGGAGGAGCGGGAGTCTGCTGACTCGGTGCGGACTTTACGGAGGAGTCGGCTCACACGTTCATGTACTTGGAGGAGCGGGAGTCTGCTGACTAGGTGGCGGACTTCGAGGAGGAGTTGGCAGACAATGCGGTGTCGGTGGACTTGGAAAGATGATGCAATCCTTTCTCCATAGGATGATACGATGTACGGCCTCTCCCAGTGTGCGCTCGTCGTCACCTCCAGCAATGTCAAGTGCTAGCATCGAATATGGATCCACCACTTCATCAACCATGACACGAGCATAGCCCTCTGGAATCGGGATGCAATGGAAGGTTGCTTCGGGGGTAATTGTGAAAGCAACATCGTCCGCCACCTTCATGGATATGTTCTTCATTTTGGAGTGTAGCTCACAGTTAGTGTTCTCTATGGTGTCATCCACAGGGTATGTATCCAGCAACTGTGTGTCGCCCGGGGCAGAACCAACGCTGCTTCTCGGCATGGATGGGACGGTGCTATCCAATGATGGACGATCATCCGCTTGCTACTACCGCTGCTGAGACCCCCTTTCCTGGCTAAGTGAGTCGATCTGCTGCTGCTGCTGCTGCTGGAATTTGAGTGCCAAGTCCGCGGGGCTTGCTTCTAGGCCTTGAAGGCGTTCTGCGTCCTGCTTCCTCTGCTCCTCCTCCAGCTTCCTCTTCTTCTCCTCCTCCATCTTCTTTCTTGCACGGGACCTATAGTCGTCGTTCCAGTCCAAAAAGCCCTCATACCAGGGAATAACGCCCATGCCTCGTGTTCTCCCCAGGTGTTCAGGATTTCCCAGGGCGCGCGTAAGCTCGTCGTTCTCTCTGTGGGGTATGAACACCCCCGCTCGAGCTTCTTCTATTGCGTCAAGTATCTTTTGTTCGGCTCCTTTTAGACTTGCCTTCTTCGAATCCAGGCCTGCCTTCGGGTAATCCAGGCCCCCCCATGCGCATAGAACCAAGTTCTGCACCTGGGGGGCAGCTCCTAGTAATCGGAGTGACCCCTGCATCCTCCATCTCTTGCTCAGACTTATCCCACTTAGGCATTCCCACCGCGTAGCCACCTGGACTCAGCCTATGGAACTGCGTCTTTTTTGTGGGCCTTGTTTTTTATCGACCGTTCCTTAGATATTTCTGAATCCTTCAATTTCACGAAATCGTCCCAGAGTTCTCTTTGCTTCTGCAGTGTTCCCTTGAATTCTGGAGTCTTCCTTTCTGCAGCGAGGTAGTTGGCCCATACAGTTTTCTTGTGGGTGTTGAATGCAATTGTCATCTTCTTAAGAGCAGCGCCCTTCACTTTGTCCACATCTGCTTTAGTGAAATAATCTGGTAGGGTGAAATGTTCCATCAGAGAATCCCAAAGGGTTACTTTTGCTCTGTCGTTGACCCAAGTAACTCCTGGACGTTTAGTTTTTGGCTCTTTCCATTCTTGAATGGTGAGCGGGAGTATGTCCTTCACAGGAACTCCGCACTGATGAGTCCACTTGTTTGCAATGTTCTTAGGCGATCGGGGTTCGCCACTAGGTTTGACGGAGTCGATGTTGTACTTTACACCGTCCTTCAACTTTTTGCCTGGGCCTCGCTTTGTCCTGCTGTCTGTGGAAGCAGATTTGCTCAATCCGGAGGGCTGAAAGAAGGAAGATCGATTCATTAATATATCTTCAAATAATAGAAAACATGTGATGATGACCAGATGCCTGCTTATATAAATATACCTCGCCGATAGTCTTTGTTATTTGAAGATCGGCATTCTCTGTGTCATCATAAACATTGTTTGTGTCATCATAATCAGAATCATAGTTCATGACTTCCACAGCTCGGTCGTCGAGATCGAATATCTTTTCATCACCCTCTCTAGTATTGTTCAGAGATTGGGAGCCGTCATCTGCTTCATTCAGATCATCTAGCCTACCAGGGCTGCATATGATGTCGAACAATTCCTCTTCTCTGTCTCTGCCGGTATTGTCCGCCATAGCTTTTACTTAACTAATACAGAAGAAATATAAAACAATTTAGTATTCAAATTACAATGCATGGATGCAATCAATAAGGAAAAACTGAATCATCATCTCGAACATAATATATAATCTTGAATACATCATCGTCTCGAATAATATATATAATCTTGAATACATCGTCTCGAATATTATATATCGAATACATCACTAGCTAGGTACCTAATAAAGATCGAGTACTACAGATGAATCTAGGGCGCCACTCGCGGTTCCTGGGGCGCGGACGGTGGACACCCAAAGAGAAGGAACCATCACATGATCATATCTCCGGTCATCTACCCAAAGAACCAGCCAAGTAGTGGAGAACCTGACGTCGTCCATAGCAGCCATGTAGCAATGGACGTGCTCGTCTTCCTCCCTAACACGGCGACGCACCACCTCCGGCGGGGTTGGCTGCCTCTGCGCCAAATGTGGCCCACGCGAACGCCACCAAAGGAGATCAGGGTCGACGACGGGACCCGAGGCCGGGTTCCTCACCGAGGGAGTCCCGGACTAGGGGGTGTCCGGATAGCCGAACTACCATCATCGGCCGAACTCCAAGACTATGAAGATACAAGATTGAAGACTTCGTCTCGTGTCTGGATGGGACTTTCCTTGGCGTGGAAGGCAAGCTTGGCGATACGGGTATGTAGATCTCCTACCATTGTAACCGACTCTGTGTAACCCTAGCCCTCTCCGGTGTCTATATAAACCGGATGGCTTTAGTCCATAGGACGAACAACAATCATACCATAGGCTAGCTTCTAGGGTTTAGCCTCCTTGATCTCCTAGTAGATCTACTCTTGTAACCCACATCATCAATATTAATCAAGCAGGACATAGGGTTTTACCTCCATCAAGAGTGCCCGAACCTGGGTAAAAACATCGTGTCCCTCGTCTCCTCTCACCATCCGCCTAGACGCACAGTTCGGGACCCCCTACCCGAGATCCGCCGGTTTTGACACCGACATTGGTGCTTTCATTGAGAGTTCCTCTGTGCCGTCGCGATCAGGAAGGATGCCTTCTCCGGTGTTTAAAGACGGCACCGTCGTCAAGAGAGCTTTGGCCGCCGGCCAAACTGTCCGGCAAGGTGGTTTTCTTATGACTGTCTGTTCGGCCATCGCTCTGACGATGACCTCTCAGGTCATCAAAAGCGATCTTCACATCAACCCGGAATTCGCCAAGCAGTTAGATCTGATTGAGCTCTCCTCTGTAAACGAGCTCTTGGATCGCATCGCCGCCCTGGGAGTCGCTACAGACTACGATCAGATTGGGCTTAAACCCGATCTGAGAGAGATTAACTCTCCTCAGGCCACCCACCACGTTGTTGTGGTAGAGGAACAATGCGGCAACCCTTCTTCTACGTTGAAAACCAACTATGTCCGGATTCCCGATCCCTCCAAGCCGGATTCCCGCGAAGGGACGGACGCTAATCAAATACTGAACTTAGAGTCAGGCATCGGACTAGATTCGTTGGAAAGCATCCAGCAAGTCAAGCTTCCAAATCCGGAAACTTCTTGGCCTTTGAGCCACAGATCAGGCGGGGTTCCGAACTTGATTCCACCCGCCCACCCAAACATAAGCGATCTATCTTGAATACGGCAAGAGCCCGATGAAACAGTACATCATTACTGGGCCAGATTCCTCCTGGTTATGAACAAGATAAAGGACTGCTGCGAAGAAAGCGCGATTTCAATTTTCTGCAACAATTGCACGGACAAGGGAATCATGAACGCCATAAGTCGTCGCGAAGTTACACGCTTCATCGACCTAGCGACTATCGTACAAAAATACTGTGCGGTAGAGAGTGCCGGGAACACCGAAACTAGGTTTTGGGACAGTCCGGGCTTGACCACAACCCTAGTCCGAAGTAAAAGGGTGCGCCATACTCAAGCACCTGGGTTAAAAACCAAAAAGCAAAGACCCCCTAAAGGGCATGGAACCGTACTGGAGGGCTGGCTCAACGGACCCTGCAAAATCCACAGTACGGAGGGCGCCACTCCAACACACAGCCTTCGAGCATGTTGGATACTACGGCAGGTGGCCAAAAGTGGCGAAGGCTTTCTAGCCCCGGGCAAACAGCCCAGCAGTACCGATATGGTATTAACAGTCTTCGAGACTTTCACATCAAATAACATGCGAAAACGAATAATCCGCGGCCTCGCCGAAGTGTACCAAGTAGCAACAGCAAATCCATGGAGTGACACGGCTATCACCTTCAACGCCAGCGACGAACCTAAATTCCGAACAGCTAGAGCACCAGCCGCATTGGTCCTCAGTCCGATAGTGGACGGCTTTCGCCTTACCAAGGTACTCATGGATGGCGGCAGCGGATTAAACCTCATCTACGAGGAAACCCTTCAAAAAATGGATATTGACTAGAGCCGCATCGAGCGAAGCAGCACAACCTTCAGAGGGATAATCCCTAGTCGAGAAGTACGCTGCACAGGAAAAATCACACTAGACGTAGTGTTCGGCTCACCGTACAATTACAGGTCCGAGGAGGTCACGTTCCAAGTGGCCCCATTCGGCAGCGGATATCACGCTTTGTTAGGGCGAGAGGCATTCACAATCTTCCAAGCTTTACCCCACTACGGGTACATGAAGCTCAAAATGCCCGGACCCAATGGGATAATCACTCTTGCAAGTGATCCAGATACAGCACTCCGCGCTGAAAATAAGACAGCCGCACTGGCCCTAGAGGCATTGTCCGAAGCCCTAGCGGCAGAGGAACTAGCTACGCTGTGCTCCACGGTGGATAGGGACGATGTGATACTCGATAAGAGGTCCAAGTCCACCTCTTTTAAACCAGCAGACGAAATAGTCAAATTTCAGGTCCATCCAACGGACCCCACAAAGATGGCCTCCATTGGGGCACAATTAAGTCCTGATGTCGAAGCCGCACTACGAGAATTCCTTCGGGAAAATTGGGACACTTTTACCTAGAACCCTTCAGATATGCCAGGAATCCCACGCAGGCTGGCAGAGCACAGCCTAAACATCCTAAAAGGATTCAAGCCGGTCAAACAAGCTCTTCGGCGATTTTCCGAACCCAAAAGCCAGGCAATGGGAGAAGAGCTATCCAAACTCTTAGAAGCCGGATTCATCAGAGATATAAAACATCCGGACTGGCTAGCCAATCTAGTAATGGTACCAAAAAAGGACAAATCCTGGCGCCTCTGCGTCGATTTTAAAGACCTTAACAAGGCCTGTCCAAAGGACCCTTTCCCCCTCCCTCGCATCGACCAAATCATCGATGCTACCGCAGGGCACGATTCATTGTGCTTCCTCGACGCATACTCCGGATACCACCAAATCAAGATGGCGGAGAAAGACCAGGCCGCAACGGCATTCATTACTCCATATGGGCCATTCTGCTTCAACACAATGCCCTTCGGACTCAAAAACGCCGGCGCAACATATCAGCGCATGATCCAAACATGTCTGGCTACCCAGATAGGCAAAACAGTAGAGGCATATGTAGACGAGGTGGTCGTCAAGACCAAACACGTCGAAAATCTAGTAGAAGACTTGAGGGTGACATTCGACAACCTCCGAGCATATGACATTAAGCTCAATCCGGAAAAATGCGTCTTCGGCGTACCAAAATCCGGTAGAGGAATTGAAGCAAACCTGGCCAAAATCCGAGCTTTGTCACAATTGGATATTCCAAAAGACCTCAAGCAAATACAAAAACTAACCGGATGCGTAGCGGCCTTAAGTCGCTTCATCTCCCGTTTGGGAGAAAAGGCTCTGCCCCTCTACCGCCTCCTCCGGCGCACCGAACACTTCGAATGGACGGATGCTGCCACAGCCGGACTCGAAGAAATAAAGGCCATACTGGCAACAAATCTGGTCCTGGCCGCGCCCAACCTAGGCGAACCTATGTTATTATATATCGCAGCAACACATCAAGTTGTCAGCGCGGTACTTTTCGTCGAGCGAGAGACAGAAGGGCACAAATTCCCTCTTAAAAAACCAGTGTACTACGTATCCACTGTTCTAACTCCATGCAAGTCCCGGTACCCACATTATCAAAAGATAGCATATGCGGTGTTCATGGCATCCCGGAAGCTGCGACACTACTTTCAAGAGTGTTCCATAACGGTGGCGTCCGAAGTACCTCTCAACGATATTATAAACAACCGCGACGCAACGGGCAGGATTGCAGAATGGGCTATTGAGCTCTTACCATTTGACATAACCTACAAACCACGGTGAGCTATAAAGTCGCAGGTTCTGGTCGACTTCTCCGCCGAATGGACCAAAGCCGAACACCCTAAAGAGTACGACGCATACTCCAATTGGATCATGCATTTCGACGGACCCAAAATGTTGGCTGGCTTGGGGGCTGGCGTCGTCCTGACGTCCCCAACTGGAGACACAATCCAATACGTACTTCAAATAATGTACATGGACTGCAATAACGCAGCCAAATACGAGGCCCTTCTACATGGCCTCCGGATAGCAATCTCCATGGGCATTCAACGCCTAGAGGTGCGCGGGGATTCAAACCTCGCAATATCCCAAGTAAATGGAGACTTTGATGCCAAAGATCCAAAAATGGCAGCTTACTGCAACGCCGTCCTAAAAATGTCAGCTCGGTTCGAAGGACTCAAATTCCACCATGTAGCCCGGGATAATAACCAGGCATCAGACGTGTTAGCATGCATCAGCGCGAAGCGCGACGCCGTCCCTCCAAACATCTTCCTGGAATGGCTCTTCAAGCCATCCGTGTTATGGGAAGAGGAGTCCGGAAATAACAATCCGGAGCCAGCTGCATCACCGAACTCAGACCATTCTGACACAGTCGGCGGCTCAGCCAACGAAATAACACCTTCAGCTCACGAAATAATGGCAGTAATTTCCCCGTGGACAGAACCATGCCTAGCCTACTTACTTCGGCAGGAACTTCCCGAAGACCAAAATGAGGCCCGCTGCATAGTTCGGTGATCTAAAGCCTACAAGGTCCATGAGGGAGAACTTTATAAGAAAAGCACAACCGGAGTCCTTCAAAGGTGTATCTCCGAAGAGGAGGGGCGGAATCTCCTGGCTGAAATTCACGCTGGACTCGGCGGGCACCACGCTGCAGCCCGGGCACTTGTAGGCAAGGCCTTCCATACATGATTTTATTGGTCGACGGCCTGGGCAGATGCTCAGGACTTAGTCCAACGATGCGTCGGTTGCCAGCTCTTTGCTAATCAGAGCCACATGCCACCCACCGCCCTCAAAACTATACCCATTACCTGGCCGTTCGCAGTCTGGGGGCTTGACATGGTTGGACCCCTTAAAGGGGGAACCCACAAGCACAAATACTTATTGGTCATGGTGGACAAATTCACCAAATGGATTGAGGCCAAGCCGGTTAAAACGGCAGAATCCGGACCGGTGATAGACTTCCTATCCGGGGTAGTACACCGTTTTGGCGTCCCCCCACAGCATCATCACTGATAACGGCACGAACTTCACTGCCAACGAGGTTAAACTCTGGTGCAAAAAAATGGGCATCAAGCTCGATTTCGCTTCAGTCTATCACCCCCAAACTAACGGTCAAGTCGAGCGAGCAAATGGTCTAATCATGAGCGGCATCAAACCCAGACTAGTGCGGTCCCTCAAGGAATCTAACACACACTAGGTAGAGGAGCTCGACTCCGTACTCTGGGGGCTGCGGACCACGCCAAACCGAACTACTGGATTCACACCATTTTTCATGGTGTATGGTGTAGAGGCAGTTCTGCCTTGCGATATAATTCATGACTCACCTCGTGTGTGCATGTACGAAGAAAGAGAAGCCGAGTTGGATCGGCAGGACAGTTTGGACACCTTAGAGGAGGAGCGGGACGTGGCAAAGGCTCGTTCCGCATTCTATCAGCAGCAGGCTCGAAGATATCAAAGCAGAGAAGTACGGGCCAAAACTTACAATGTCGGCGAACTCGTTCTACGCCTGCCGGACAAGAAAAAGGACAAACTTAAGCCCATGTGGGAAGGTCCCTTCATCATCGACCAAGTCCTGACCGGCGGAGCATACCGTCTATGTAAAGCATCTGACAACCGACTCGAGCCGAACCCATGGAACGCAGCCCGTCTCCGAAGATTCTACGCCTAAACACCGGACTCAGAGTTCGTCTCACTCCCCCGTCCACCTTTTTATATTATTTACTGTCCCTTGTCCCCCTCCTTCTTCCCACCTTTTTTTTAGTACCTTTTATAGGCTGATTTGCGCTTTGATCGCACACACTTGATGTGCTCCTCGCACTCATTATACCTGGGGGCTTCTTTACCAGAAGCTTATTAATATGGGCTTCACGCCCAATACATGTGTCATACTTCCGCATGTACCTTTTATTCACCATTATATGCATCGATATGACTTAAGTTTTGGCCAAGCTGGGTTGCCTGGCTCTTGTGCTTACCCCTACGTTCCCGATTGTTCGGCTAGGAGGTAAAGGGAGCACCTCTGCGATTGTTACTACCGGGTCAGCCGGATGTGTACCTCAGGCTGGGTGAAGCTGAAAGCTAGCGTTCTTAAGAGAATATTCGGTCGGTGACTTGAAAGATGATTTATTACTTACTCATTTATAAGCCCCCAGATGCTTTTTGTGCTATTTTCGCAGTCCGACATTGCACCTTAGGGCGTGCCTCCCAGGGAAAGGAACCCTTAATGGAACTATTCTCCCTAGAAGATGTTTCTTACTAACCATGTAATATAACATAACTAGTTGGGCACTTGTCTGATAAAGCAATTATGACCCCGACGCCTTGTCTCCATGCATGCCTCGGTTCTTTAATAACTCTATGGGTATTTGGACACACTCCGGACTGTTGGGTCCCGAGGTTGAAGCGAAACGGTCTGCAAAGACAAACGATCTACAATCCGGCTAGAAGGCATCTGACATGTCATTTTAAATTACATTGTCATACCGACTGATTGTACTCCTCCTCAATCCCATCTAACAGGCTGTCTAATTTACAATCCTGTTGGCAATATTTCGCGGCCAGTTCTACTTGGCCATACATCAAGCTCACAGGGATCTCCTTCCCATCAGGCCCCGCAGGTCCGACCTCAGCCATGTGGTTTGGGTCAGCCTTCAGGTAGCGCGTCTTCACCATGGCCCAGGCCTCCCTGGCGCCCTGACGGCAGGCCGATATCTTCCACAAATGGAGGCGTCGCCGTGCTCCCTGGAGCTTCTCAGCAAGCTCACCAAGGCCCTCGGGTAGGGATACGGATGGCCATAAAGCCTGAATGATGCCACTCATCGCCTGCCGAACACGTTCGAACAATTGCACCAGCTCGGGAAGTTGGTCACTTGTTGACCCAGACATTTCCTCCGTAGGGCAACCTGTGAGCACACCTTAAGACATATTTCTGTCAAACGATTTCCTCTCCGAATTCTTCTTTTCAAAGGAATTTGCTCAAGCACTTACTATAAATGCCGCGACGAAGTCGCTGATTCTCCTTCCAGGAGCCAGACAGCTGGGCCCGAACACCTTTCAGCTCTTCTCCTAGCTGGGTGTGAGCATCTTGGAGCTTGTTTCTCTCCTGCTACACCTTCATAAGCACCCTCTCACCAGCCTTTAGCTGACGTAGTAGCTGTTGCTTGTCCGGATCTAGTCCGACGCCCTCTGCAATATTATTGTCAGATTCGCGCCGCACTTTGTTAATTAATTATCTTTTCAAAGTACGTCTTACCAGCGGGGGTCTCTGTGGCTCCCCCTGTCGCGGCCAGTGCGGCCTCCAGTTGGGCCTTGCACTCTTGGAGCTCCTGGGATAGATGGGTATTCTTCTCCGTAAGATCCTGCATAAAAATTGATCCTTAAATCAGTTATTTTAACCATTTTAAGTCTCGGGGGCTACTGGCATATATAACTATTAAAATTACTTACACGTATGTCTTTCACATACTGCTCCGTGGCTCTGGTTAACCCATCTTGAGCGGCACGGAGGTGCGCATTTCCCGCATCAAAGGCATTTAACGCCTCCTGGGAGAAACACGCGTCACGAAGAACTGTCCGGCGACGCCTGTGATTCATGGCGCTCTCCACCTCAGATCGGGTGGCGGACAGCCTGTCGGCATCCTCCGTCGGAGGAGCGTCCGACTCATGCCTTGTATTCGCCTCCCCTTCCGGGCCATGCGTTGGAGCATGGCTGGCGGAGGCTTGATTGGCAACCTCTCCGGACACTGTCCGGTGAGCGCTCTTTCTGAAAAAGTTATGAGCATTAATATACCCCCTAGGAATCCTTCCCTTAAAAAATAGCGGTGCTCCATACCGTTGCGGCGAAATTTTAGTTCACGTCGCACTCCTCTTCCGCCTGCTGGGCCGGACTGACCCTTGTTGGCCGGTCGCCGCAGGCTCGACTTCCTGCCGTAAAGGCGTTTCCTGTCGAACACCGTCGGTGCATGGTGGTCAGAACTAAGCATTAAAGAAGTAACGGCACCAGGACTTCGGTCGTACTCACCGGGGAAGCCGGACACAAACCGGGGTAGTCAGCCATAATGGCGACTAAAGCATTATCTATGCTGAGCTGGTGGTACACCCCGTCGATCAGTTCCACCACTAAGTCCGGATCCTCTTCGGAGGCCAGATCAAGGGACCTTTCTGGGTCTTCAGGTTGTGGGGCTGGGCTTTTTATGCCCTCCACATCCCGACGCAGTTCCTGTGTGAAAATCATACAATAAGACAATTGCCTTTAAAGGCACGGTTCAGATATGCATGCGACCGCTTACCCAACTCTGAGGGTTGTTCATGGAAAATCCGTTCAGAGGATTCATGCGGAGGAAGTCCTCCTTCTCCCCCTTGTACAAGCCGGACAGGATCTTCACCAGATCGTCGGCCGAGCCAGGTCCCTTGCGGCCGTGACGGGTGGCATCGTCGTCTCCGTTGAAGTCCCACATGGGGTGGCCCCTATATTGGAGCGGCTGCACCCCACGCATAACGCATGTGGCCATGACTCCGATCATGGTTAATCCGGAATGGGCTAGCAGCCATATCCGACCCATCAAGTAATGGACGCTACTATCATCTTCTCGTCGAGGGCTCCGTGGGCGCCAACTTAGGCGTTTCTTCAGGGGAGCGTTGCTGAACTCCGGAAGGCCGATCCGGACTGGATCCGGCAGCGGAGCGTCCTCCATATAAAACCACTCCGAAGGCCAATCTTCGGATGTCTTCTTCGGGGTCCCGGACAGGTATCCGGTCCCGGCGATGCGCCATATTTCGGCTCCGCCCACTTGATATATCGACCCCTCGTGAGAGCAGGGTACGAGGCAAAACAGCCTCTTCCACAGTGCAAAATGGGGCTCAATGCCCAAGAACAGCTCACACAGAGCTACGAAGCCCGCGATGTGCAAAATAGAGGCGGGTGTAAGATGATGAAGCTGGAGTCCATAGAACTCCAGGAGCCCCCGGAGAAACGGATGTGTAGGAAATCCGAGTCCCTTATTAAATAGGAGACGAAGCACACCCGCTCTCCTTTGGAGGGATTGGGGGCGCTCTCCGCCTACTTCCCACCTTTGTAGGTGGCCAGTCCGGCTCGAACCGGAACCATGAAGGCCGGGGGAAGATATCCCTCTGCTTGGAGCATCAATAACTCGTTGTGCGGGACTGAGCATCTCCTCCAATCTCCTGGCTTAGGGATGGGAGCGCGAGAAGAGGAGCCGCGTCGACTGTCCATGTTGGAATGGGTTTGGTGTCAGATGCGCCTCCATGAGTGCTTGCAGAAGGAGGAGGATGCGATTTGGATCTGGATCCCCGCCTCTCTTATAGGCAGCTTATTTGCGCAGCTAGGGGGCAAAATATAAAAATACCCTGGCTTTTCGCATTCATGCGACGCGTGGAAGAAGACCATTATTGGACGCGGAAGCCAAGGAGCGCAGCATTTATGAAGCAACCGGACACTATCCGGCAAACACATGGAGCATGAAGAAGAACCCGCCTTGCAAACACCGAAGACAACATACGCGCCGGATTCGTCGTTGTTGAAGCCTGGTTCGGGGCTACTGAGGGAGTCCCGGACTAGGGGGTGTCCGGATAGCCGAACTACCATCATCGGCCAGACTCCAAGACTATGAAGATACAAGATTGAAGACTTCGTCCCGTGTCCAAATGGGACTTTCCTTGGCGTGGAAGGCAAGCTTGGCGATACGCATATGTAGATCTCCTACCATTGTAACCGACTCTGTGTAACCCTAGCCCTCTCCCGTGTCTATATAAACCGGATGGCTTTAGTCCATAGGACGAACAACAATCATACCATAGGCTAGCTTCTAGGGTTTAGCCTCCTTGATCTCGTGGTAGATCTACTCTTGTAACCCACATCATCAATATTAATCAAGCATGACGTAGGGTTTTACCTCCATCAAGAGGGCCCGAACCTGGGTAAAAACATCGTGTCCCTCGTCTCCTGTTACCATCCGCCTAGACGCACAGTTCGGGACCCCCTACCCGAGATCCGCCGGTTTTGACACCGACACTCACCAAGTAGCGCGCCCCTCCAGGTAGCTCCTCCCAGTGCCAGCCCGGCGGAGCCCAGTCCCGGACATGGGTCCTCTGAAGCATGACGTCGTCGCGAACGGGTCGACGGCGAGGATGCGGGCCGGGCATATCGTCGAGAACAAATACTATATGCCCGCAAAAAGTAACATTTTTTAAATGATTGGATTGTGATAACTAAAATTCTATATGCAAATTCTAACAATTTGACATCAATCTAATTCATCTAACTAAAACTAATTCTAAAATTTCTAACATTTCTGATTATATAACTCACATTTCTATAACATTTCCAATATTTCTATAAATAAAAAACAGAAAAATTGCTAACATTTCTATAAATATTTCTATAACTAAAAAACAGAAAAAATTATAACATTTCTATATAAATAACATTTCTAATATTTCTATAACTAAAAAACAGGAAAAATTTATAACATTTCTATATAACTAACATTTCTAATAATATTTCTATAACTACAAAACAGAATAATTTCTAACATTTCTAAAACTAAAAAATAGCAAAAAATTGTATAACTAAAATTCGATAGTGTGTGTGTGTGTGTGTGTGTGTGTAGTGTGTGTGTGTGTGGACATGGCGGACGGGGTGAGCTCACCGGCGAGGCGGCGATGGGGCGGCGACGACGGGGTGACGGGACGGGGCGGCGACGACGGGATGGGCCGGCGACGACGGGGCGGGGCGCGACGACGGGGACGACGGGGACGGGGACGGCCGGGGCGGCGACGAGGGGCGGGGACGGCGTCGATCGGGGCAGGCGGCGCGTGTCGTCGACGGAGAGAAGAAACGGAGAGGGAAACTGAATTGTTTGCAAGTGTTGTATATATAGGATGGACCTTTAGTCCCGGTTGGAGCCACCAACCGGTACTAAAGGTCTGTTTTGGCCAGGCCAAGCGGCGGGAAGCGCCAACCTTTAGTACCGGGTCGTAGCACCAACTAGTACTAAAGACCCTCTCTTTAGTACCGCTTGCAGCCACCACCCGGTACTAAAGGGGGTGCGCTGGCGCAGTGCGGTGCGGCAAGTTTAGTCCCACCTCGCTAGTCGAGGGGCTACCACACTGGTTTATAAGCCCCAGTGTGTAACGCCCCGGATACAACTTTCCATATTCGTAACTCCAACTCTTACCTTTTCCAGAGATGCGATATGATATTTCCTTCGTGGTTGGGTTTTTGTCTTTTGTTCTGCATCTTGTTCATGTCATGCATCTCATCTAATACCATCATGTGCATTGCATCTGCATGTTTTCATAAAGCTTGCACCCGTTCTTAGTTGTCGCGTCCCCCCTTGGTTTCGTTGACCGTTCCGAGACCAATCGGGTTTTTGCTTCCCTCATGACCATGACCACCTCTCTTGCCAGCTCGTAGCCCCCTCAAGCGCGTGTCCGAAACTTCTCCGAACCCGACACAGGCAGTCATGACCGATGGGTCCGGATCAACCCCAAACATCCCGAAAATATCATCGGTTATTTATTGTACTCACCTAGTCTATTTTTCTCAACCGTCCGATTTCGATCGGAGGTCCGAATCTACCCTAAACTACCCCTCTTTCCTTATATAAGGGACTCCTAGTCTAAATCTAGACAAACCCTAAAATTAAGGAGTCGTGTCCCATCCAATCCTCCCCCTGACCAGTCGGCTGCCGCCACTCTCTTCCTTGGGATCGCCCCCAATCCAAAAATCCTCTCGGCCTCCAACCCGTAGCCCCCCACCTCTCGATCTCTCCCCACCAACCAGCGCCTCCTCTAGATCCCCTCGTTCACCTACCGCAGCCGCCGTCCAAGCGCCATGTGAGCCAGAGCCACCTGCCCGAGTTTCTCCTCTGCTCCTAGACCCAGGCCGCCATCCGACCTCGCCGGTCGGTCGCTGGAGTAGCCCATCCAGGCCCTTGCACCCCTTCTACTGCTTGTAGCTAGGAGCCCGAGCGCCTCGCGTCTACACCTATGCTGATGGCCTCCTCTACTCCGGGGGCTTCTTCCATGACGCCCTCCTCCTCTTCCTCGTCGAGGAGATGCTCCTCGCCTCGAGCACCAGTGCTCCAAGGTCGGCCTCCTGCTATTCTTCATCGCTGGGGCTCTCTACCACCAGCAGGCAGCCGCACCTCGCCTCCGTCCCCTCCTTCCCTTTGCTTTCTCTCTCTCCCTCGCATCTCCCTGCTTCCTCCCTCTTGCATGGACTAGTAGGAGCACCATGGCCGCCCGATGCTCAAGCCACCACCGGGAAACCTCCCCTCCGCGGTCGTGGCCCTGGATCCGGCCGGTTCCAGTACGCCCTCGGCCCGCCAAGTCCTTGCTTCCACGCCTTCTCCAAGTGCATGCCGCCGCCCTCTACTTCCCTTGCAACAAGCAGTAGTTCGTCATCTGCCACGACCGCTCGCGGCCTCCCCTGCTTCGGCCTACAGACGCCTCCACGAGCTAACTCCTTCCTCCTCGAGTTCCCCGCCTGGATCCATGCGCCCCAGCCTCCATCGCGCCATCGCCGGAGTCCCAAGCCGCGCGAAGCCGCCGCTCCATCCTCTGCTTCGAGCAACAGTAGCCTGCCCGCTCGCCCGCTTCGTTTACCTGTCGCCCTGATGCGTGGGCCAGCGCCTCCCCAAGGCCCAGCGCCCCTTCCAGGCTTCTCTCCACCAACGGGCCGTGGCCCATGGGTGAGTAGCCCAGCCCCTTTGCTCTGTTGGGCCAGCCAGTTTCAGCCCATTGCATGTTTTTTTCCTGTCTGTGATTTTCATATTATCCAGTGAATTAACAATTTTATAGAAAAACCCTCATACATCATGCATTTAATAACACCACAACTGTGCATCGGATTAAAATGAATTAAACATGTAAAATGGTTAGAATTTTGTGTAGATTAATAATATGCCACTTTCATCCATGTTTAAAATGTTTAAAAATGTTGTTTGTTTAAATTTGCTCAAATGACATGCTAAAATGATTTATTTCATAACTAAATAACCGTAGCTCCTATTTTAATAAACTTTATATGTAAATGGGGTGAAAAAATGCCTAGTTTAACATGGTGCACTTTGTTTTACTGTTTAACAACTCTAAAATTGTGTTTAGGGAAGAACAGTACCAAATTCATAATTTGCATATGGGGATTTTCCGGAATTGTTGTTTGTAACTTCCGGCCTAATTTAAACTTGCCTAGATAGGTAGTTTTCTCTTGCTTCACCCCTTGCCATGTTTAAAAACATTTAATATTGATGAGTAGCATAAACAAGATTAAACTAAATAAGTCATGCGGTGATTTGTCAATATGCAACTCGTTGCATATTGAGGTCTACTTAATTTGTAGTGTTGTTTGTTGCACTTTGCCATGCCATGCTCTTTAAACCAGACATGCATCATACTTGTTTGTGCATCATGCCATGTTTATGCTTGTGCATTTACCATGTTGTTTGTTTCTTTCCGATGTTGCTTCTTAGTTCCGGTAATGTTGCGATTGTGAGGATTCGTTCGACTACTCCCGTTTCGTCTTCTTCATGGACTCGTTCTTCTTCCTTGCGGGATTTCAGGCAAGATGACCGTCACCTTGGATCTCACTACTATCATTGCTATGCTAGTAGCTTCGTTCTATCTCTTTGTTGCGCTGCCTATCACTTGTTCTTCAAGCCTCCCAATTTGCCATGTCAGCCTCTAACCTTTGTCACCCTTCCTAGCAAACCATTCCTTGGCTATGTTACCGCATTTTCTCAGCCCCTGTTATAGCGTTGTTAGTTGCAGGTGAAGTTTAAGATTGCTCCATGATGGACAGGATTATGTTGGGATATCACAATATCTCTTATTTAATTAATGCATCTATATACTTGGTAAAGGGTGGAAGACTCGGCCTTATGCCTGGTGTTTTGTTCCACTCTTGCCACCCTAGTTTCCGTCATATCGGAATTGTGTTCCCGGATTTTGCGTTCCTTACGTGGTTGGGTGATTTATGGGACCCCCTAGACAATTCGCTTTGAATAAAACTCCTCCAGCAAGGCCCAACCTTGGTTTTACCATTTGCTCACCACCACCTATACCCTTCCCTTGGGTCGGCCAAACCGAGGGTCATCTTTATTTCAGCCCCCCCGGGCCAGTGCTCCTTCGAGTGTTGGTCCGAACCGAGCTGCCTGCGGGGCCACCTCGGGGAAACTCGAAGTCTGGTTTTACTCGTAGCTACTCTCATCCGGTGTTGCCCTGAGAACGAGATATGTGCAGCTCCTATCGGGATTTGTCGGCGCATCGGGCGGCTTTGCTGGACTTGTTTTACCATTGTCAAAATGTCTTGTAAACCGGGATTCCGAGTCTGATCGGGTCTTCCTGGGAGAAGGTATATCCTTCATTGATCGCGAGAGCTTATCATGGGCTAAGTTGGGACACCCCTGCAGGGTTTAAACTTTCGAAAGCCGTGCCCGCGGTTATGGGCAGATGGGCATTTGTTAATGTCCGGTTGTAGATAACTTGACACCTGATCCGAATTAAAATGCATCAACCGCGTGTGTAGCCGTGATGGTCTCTTTTCGGCGGAGTCCGGGAAGTGAACAAGGTTTTGGGTTATGTTTGACATAAGTAGGAGTTCAGGATCACTTCTTGATCATTGCTAGCTTCACGACCATTCCGTTTGCTCTCTTCTCGCTCTTATTTGCGTATGTTAGCCACCATATTTGCTTAGTCGCTGCTGCAACCTCACCACTTTACCCCTTCCTTTCCCATTAAGCTTTGCTAGTCTTGATACCCATGGTAATGTGATTGCTTAGTCCTCGTGGCTCACAGGTTACTACAACAACAGTTGCAGGTACAGGTTCTGCGATGATCATGACGCGAGTGCGATGTTTGCTTGTTTTGGAGTTCTTCTTCTGCTTCTTCTTCGATCAGGGGATAGGTTCCAGGTCGGCAGCCTGGGCTAGCAGGGTGGATGTCGTTTGAGTTTCTGTTTGTGTTTCATCCGTAGTCGGATGTTGATCTTATGGATGATGTATTGTTGTATTCGTGTGGCATTGTATGCCTCTTGTATGTATCCCCATCTATTATGTAATGTTGATGTAATGATATCCACCTTGCAAAAGCATTTCAATATGCGGTTCTATCCTTGGTGGGACCTTCGAGTCTCTTTAGGATAGTATCGCATATTGGGCGTGACAAGTTGGTAATCAGAGCCTCGACCGACCATAGGAGCCCCCTTGATTGTTGGCCATTGTTGAGTCTAGAAAAAAATATTTTTGAGTCTTAGGATTATATATATCGGAGAGTAGGATTCTTTTTACTCCTCAGTCCCTTCATCGCTCTGGTGAGGACTCCTGACGTAGATGTTTTGTCTTTCCTCTCCTCAAATGTCACTAAATTTTTTTAGGATCACGCGGGTATCTTGGGATCGTTCTGATATTCTTATTACGAGAACAGTGTTCTTGGTGCCTCCTAAGATTTAGGGGTTGTGGCAGTGTCCCGGGGAGTTGAGCTCCGAGGTGTTGTCGTCATAATTTTATCGTTGCAGTTCTGGAATACCTTAGTTTTGCCGACATCGAAAATCTCTTTTATGCAGTTGTTGGTGAGATAACCTCGACGCCACCCAGTACTGGGGCGGGAGTTCGGGAGTATTGCCATAGCTTGTATAACGGATGCTTTTCAAAGGTTGAGGTACACGATTTCCGAAGGTTTCTTGGTTATGTGTTGACGGATGGATACAACTGGATGTAGGGAGTGTTAGTTTGGGTGAGATATATTGTTTCCCCTGTATCCCCAACACTAGATTGCATAACCAGAAAGTTTCGGGAGTTTATAGGTGGGAATTCAAGTAGCTCCTAGAATATCTTTCTGACAGATGCATGATATGGGATTGGGTAAATCTCTATCATATGTATTTGTTCCGGCTTATTTCTGCAAGCCAATCCTTTGTTTTGTTTTGAGTTGCGGTATTTGAGTTGCTTCAATGTCAAGTGTTCATTCCATACCTTTCAAGCGGTGTTCTCATATTTCTATGGGAGTGCTAATCCTTTTGATCATCGAGATTGTCATGTCAATTCTTTCCAACTGGTGTGCTTCTATTCAAGTGGATCTAATCATTTCAACATTCGCGAGATCAATTCTAAGTTTTCTCAACGGTGTCCATTCCATCTGCCCCAACTTGCCTTTGTTTTCCCTCCCTCCCACCCTTTTCTTCGAGGACTCAGATTTCTTAATCGGGTATCCATTTTATTGATGGGAAGACTCTCCATTCTTTTCCATAAATGATCTTATCTGGTGATTCTTAGGAAGATACTAACGGAGCTTCAAGTCTATTATTCTTTGTCTCTTTTCTTCTTCGGTGGATTTAATTCATGCTTTCGGTGTTGATCATATCCCTTTCCTCGTTTCAAATATTTTTCCACGTCGGTGCACCTCTTAATTGTTCACCTCTCTCTATTCTTATCCGCAGTGCTCAAGATATCTCAGAAGACTTGTGTTTCAATTCTCAATCCGTTCAAGATATTTCGAGGTTGTTATCTCATTCAAGCCATTTAATTCAACCGGTGCAACCTCTCTTTAAAATTATTTCAACGGTGTTTCTCTTGAGTGGGCCCTAACCCACAGGTCTTTTCCCAGGATCTTACCTGACTCTTCTAATTTCCCGGAGCTATTCTCAAATCCTATTTCGAAGTTTGACGTAAGAATGAAATTTCATCAGTCAGATGCCATCTCCAAAATCGCTTTGAAATTCTTTTCATCTTTGGTTCAACCCTTCTTCTTTTTCATTCTCCCGGAGTATCTCAACAAGTCATGGTGGTGTTTCTCCTCATCTTTCTCCGCATTTGAAGACTGAAGAAGAGTTTCGCTTCAGTCCTTATCCTTTCTTCCAAAGATGCGTAGTTCAAACTTTATACCATCCTCTCGTAATTGTTTTCGATTGTGACAATTCTTTTCTTAACATCCGACGCATTTCAGGAGTTGCTTCCCTTGTCGATCATCCGAAGGCCATCATTTCTGAATATTACTCATTCTCAGCGTGTAGCTATCATTCTCCAAATCTTATCGATGCATCGTTCAAATATCCTCCAATCATTTCATGATCTCTTTGTTCTCATGTATCTAAATCCCCTCAAGTATCTTTGTTCATTTTCCAATTCTTCCTAGTGATGTGTTTGTTTTTTTCCGTTTGTTATTTTAATCCTTACGGTGGTTCGTCCAACATTCCTCTTCCGTTGTTATCATATCAATTCATTCATTCTTTTTAATCCCACCGGTGGTTCCATCAATACCTTCTCAAGTTTGCGCTATATCTCTTTTAATCCTTTCTACGGGAATAAGTAGTGTGCCAAATCCATTGCTTGTCATCAATTGAATTTGATGAAGGATAAGCATACAATAAATCTTATTCTTATTTCCTCGAGGTGATTCAATTCTTTCATTTCCGGAGTTCCAAGTTTTCTTGGTTATATCATCGCAAAGCTCCATCTAAATCATTGCAAGGCTTCACCTTGTTCTTTCAACTTCTCTTCCTTTCTATCATTCTTTTATTACCGCAGTTCTTCATGGAGGTTCTACATGGTGCTTCATCAAGGATTTAATACATTCTCAAATTGTTCTTCAAGATTCTTGTTGGAGGAGTTCAAGCATTCTTCATCTTACATTCTGAAGTGAAATTCCTTCTATATTATCTTTTGAGGTGGTGTTATGTCACTCTTGACGATTTCCTTCATGTTTCATGATTCATATGTTGTCAAGAATGAGGTATTTTAAATCCATCATTTTCTCTTTGTTCAAGAGATCTTTTCGATCAATCAACTTATTTGTTGGAGTTATCTTGTGTCATATTTCACCTAAAGACTTCCCTAAGGAATGTTGCTATTGGGGTGCTTATCAATGATCCAAGTCATCTCTCTATCATCTTGGTGGAAGAAATTTTTCATCTCGTTGGTGTTATCAATTATATTATTTGTTTTTGTAGTGGCATAATTTCACCTCATAATTTTGAGACGTTTTCCATAACCCCACTACAAGCTTATTTGTTTCGTTGTTGGTTTTCCAACAACCCCGTTGTAACCTTCTTGGAAGGGTGCTTTTCGAGTTCATTTGTGGCAGAAGTTGGCATTCCCTTCTCCATTCTGTTATTCCAATGATCTATCTTCTCTTCTTTCTTCCGGAGGCTTTGTGATGTTGCTCTCTTCGACCCATCATCTTGTTTTGTCAAGATCATGTTCTTTTATTGCTTACCCATTTAACTGGAGTGTTGTGTCATCTCTTCAAGTTCTTTTCATCTTATCAAGTCTTGCATCTCTTTTCAACCGGAGTGTTGTCCGAATTTGATATTCCTTGTTCCTTATTTATCTCGTTTCAACCAGAGTGGTTTCAATTCCTTCTTGTCCATTGTGCTCGTCATTCATAGCTTTGCAACTCCAAGGTTCACATGATGTTCCTTGTTTCTCTTTTCTATCGGAGTGCTACCAATTTCGTTCACTCTGTTGTGTTCTTATTTCAACTTTTCAACCTCTCAAGGTTCATTGGTTTCACTCGTTTGTCAAAGAAGCAACTTAGTTTTACCTCTTCTCTTCCTCTTCCTTTTCCCTCCGGTGCCATCCTAGATCTCGGGACGAGATCCAATCGTAGTGGTGGAGTGTTGTAATGCCCTGGATACAACTTTCCATATTTGTAACTCCAACTCTTGCCTTTTCCGGAGATGTGATATGATATTTCCTTCGTGGTTGGGTTTTTGTCTTTTGTTTTGCATCTTGTTCATGTCATGCATCTCATCTCATACCATCATGCACATTGCATCTGCATGTTTTCATAAAGCTTGCACCCGTTCTTAGTTGTCGCGCCCCCCCTTGGTTTTGTTGACCGTTCCGAGACCAATCGGGTTTTTGCTTCCCTCATGACCATGACCACCTCTCTTGCCAGCTCGTAGCCCCCTCAAGCGCGTGTCCGAAACTTCTCCGAACCCGACCCAGGCAGTCATGACCGATGGGTCTGGATCAACCCCAAACATCCCGAAAATATCATCGGTTATTTATTGTACTCGCCTAGTCTATTTTTCTCAACCGTCCGATTTTGATCGGAGGGTCCGAATCTACCCTAAACTGCCCCTCTTTCCTTATATAAGGGACTCCTAGTCTAAATCTAGACAAACCCTAAAATTAAGGAGTCGTGTCCCATCCAATCCTCCCCCTGATCAGTCGGCTGCCGCCACTCTCCTCCTTGGGATCGCCCCCGATCCAAAAATCCTCTCGGCCTCCAACCCGTAGCCCCCCACCTCTCGATCTCTCCCCACCAACCAGCGCCTCCTCTAGATCCCCTTGTTCACCTACCACAGCCGCTGTCCAAGCGCCATGTGAGCCAGTGCCACCTGCCCGAGTTTCTCCTCTGATCCCAGACCTAGGCCGCCATCCGACCTCGCCGGCCGGTCGCTGGAGCAGCCCATCCAGGCCCTTGCACCCCTTCTACCGCTCGCAGCTAGGAGCCCGAGCGCCTCGCCTCTGCACCTATGCCGATGGCCTCCTCTACCCCAGGGTCGTCTTCCATGACGCCCTCCTCCTCCTCCTCGAGGAGATGCTCCTCGCCTCGAGCACCAGTGCTCCAAGGTCGGCCTCCTGCTATTTGTCGTCGCTGGGGCTCTCCACCACCAGCAGGCAGCCGCACCTCACCTCTGTCCCCTCCTTCCCTTTGCTATCTCTCTCTCCCTCGCATCTCCCTGCTTCCTCCCTCTTGCAGGGACTAGCAGGAGCGCCATGTCCGCCCAATGCTCAAGCCACTACCGGGAACCGCCCCTCCACCGTCGTGGCCCTGGATCCGGCCGGTTCTAGTACGCCCTCACCCCGCCAAGTCCTTGCTTCCGCGCCTTCTCCAAGTGTGTGCCGCCACCCTCTGCTTCCCCTGCAACAAGCAGCAATTCATCATCTGGCTCGACCGGTCGCGGCCTCCCTTGCTTCGCCCTACAGACGCCTCCACGAGCTACCTCCTTCCTCCACGAGTTCCCCGCCTGGATCCATTCCGCCCCGGCCTCCATCGCGCCATCGCCGGAGTCCCAAGCCGCGCGAAGCCGCCGCTCCATCCTCTGCTTCGAGCAACAGCATCCCGCCCGCTCGCCCGCGTCGTTGACCTGTCGCCCTGATGCGTGGGCCAGCGCCTCCCCAAGGCCCAGCGCCCCTTCCAGCCTCCTCTCCACCAACGGGCCGTGGCCCATGGGTGAGCAGCCCAGCCCCTCTGCTCTGTTGGGCCAGCCAGTTTCAGCCCAGTGCATGTTCTTTTCCTGTCTGCAGTTTTCACATTATCCAGTGAATTAACAGTTTTACAGAAAACCCTCATACATCATGCATTTAATAACACCACAACTGTGCTTCGGATTAAAATGATTTAAACATGTAAAATGCTTAGAATTTTGTGTAGATTAATAATATGCCACTTTCATCCATGTTTAAAATGTTTAAAAATGCTGTTTGTTTAAATTTGCTCAATTGACATGCTAAAATGATTTATTTCATAACCAAATAACCGTAGCTCCTATTTTAATAAACTTTATATGTAAATGGGGTGGAAAAATGCCTAGTTTAACATGGTGCACTTTGTTTTACTGTTTAACAACTCTAAAATTGTGTTCAGGGCAGAACAGTACCAAATTCATAATTTGCATATGGGGATTTTCCGGAATTGTTGTTTGTAACTTCCGGCCTCATTTAAACTTACCTAGATAGGTAGTTTTCTCTTGCTTCACCCCTTGCCATGTTTAACAACATTTAATATTGATGAGTAGCATAAACGAGATTAAACTAAATAAGTCATGCGGTGATTTTTCAATATGCAACTCGTTGCATATTGAGCTCCACTTAATTTGTAGTGTTGTTTGTTGCACTTTGCCATGCCATGCTCTTTAAACCGGACATGCATCATACTTGTTTGTGCATCATGCCATGTTTATGCTTGTGCATTTACCATGTTGTTTGTTTCTTTTCGGTGTTGCTTCTTAGTTCCGGTAATGTTGTGATTGTGAGGATTCGTTCGACTACTCCCGTTCGTCTTCTTCATGGACTCGTTCTTCTTCCTTGTGGGATTTCAGGCAAGATGACCGTCACCTTGGATCTCACTACTATCATTGCTATGCTAGTTGCTTCATTCTATCGCTTTGCTGCACTGCCTATTACTTGTTCTTCAAGCCTCCAATTTGCCATGCCAGCCTCTAACCTTTGTCACCGCATTTGCTCAGTCCCTCTTATAGCGTTGTTAGTTGCAAGTGAAGTTGAAGATTGCTCCATTATGGACAAGATTATGTTGGGATATCACAATATCTCTTATTTAATTAATGCATCTATATACTTGGTAAAGGGTGGAAGACTCGGCCTTATGCCTGGTGTTTTGTTCCACTCTTGCCGCCCTAGTTTCGGTCATATCAGAATTATGTTCCTGGATTTTGCGTTCCTTACGCGGTTGGGTGATTTATGGGACCCCCTAGACAGTTCGCTTTGAATAAAACTCCTCCAGCAAGGCCCAACCTTGGTTTTACCATTTGCCTCACCACCACCTATACCCTTCCCTTGGGTCGGCAAACCCGAGGGTCATCTTTATTTTATCTCCCCCCCCCCGGGCCAGTGCTCCTTCGAGTGTTGGTCCGAACCGAGCTGCCTGCGGGGCCACCTCAAGGAAACTCGAAGTTTGGTTTTACTCGTAGCTAGTCTCATCCGGTGTTGCCCTGAGAACGAGATATGTGCAACTCCTATCGGGATTTGTCGGCGCATCGGGCGGCTTTGCTGGACTTGTTTTACCATCGTCGAAATGTCTTGTAAACTGGGATTCCGAGTCTAATCGGGTCTTCCTGGGAGAAGGTATATCCTTCGTTGACCGCGAGAGCTTATCATGGGCTAAGTTTGGACACCCCTGCAGGTTTTAAACTTTCGAAAGCCGTGCCCGCGGTTATGGGAAGATGGGAATTTGTTAATGTCCGGTTGTAGATAACTTGACACCTGATCCGAATTAAAACGCATCAACCGCGTGTGTAGCCGTGATGGTCTCTTTTCGGCGGAGTCCGGGAAGTGAACACGGTTTTGGGTTATGTTTGACGTAAGTAGGAGTTCAGGATCACTTCTTGATCATTGCTAGCTTCACGACCGTTCCGTTTGCTCTCTTCTCGCTCTTATTTGCGTATGTTAGCCACCATATTTGCTTAGTCGCTGCTGCAACCTCACCACTTTACCCCTTCCTTTCCCATTAAGCTTTGCTAGTCTTGATACCCATGGTAATGGGATTGCTGAGTCCTTGTGGCTCACAGGTTACTACAACAACAGTTGCAGGTACAGGTTCTGCGATGATCATGATGCGAGGGCGATGTTTGCTTGTTTTGGAGTTCTTCTTCTGCTTCTTCTTCGATCAGGGGATAGGTTCCAGGTCGGCAGCCTGGGCTAGCAGGGTGGATGTCGTTTGAGTTTCTGTTTGTGTTTCATCCGTAGTCGGATGTTGATCTTATGGATGATGTATTGTTGTCTTCGTGTGGCATTGTATGCCTCTTGTATGTATCCCCATCTATTATGTAATGTTGATGTAATGATATCCCCCTTGCAAAAGCGTTTCAATATGCGGTTCTATGCTTGGTGGGACCTTCGAGTCTCTTTAGGAAAGTATCTCATATTGGGCGTGACACGCTAGCTCTCTCGAGCTCCTCTCCTAAGCAGGCCTACTGGGCCTACCTGTTCGGTGCTGCCCTGTGGGCCTACTGGGCCTTTGCGGGCCTGCATCCTGTCCCAACAGAAGGTTGTGTTTCTAGTCATATGCAGGCCGCTTTGGCCCAGTAGGCGGGCTTTTTTATTTTCTTAATTTTTTGCTTTATTTATTTTTGTTTTATTTATTTTTGAGTTGTTTTTTGCTGTATTTAGAGTTTCTTTCTGAATATTTTTGCTTTAGGTACAAAAAATTACAAACTTTTTGTTAGTGCCTGTAGTTTTCAAATTTGAATAGTTTAAATTTTGAATTATTTGAAATTTGTGTGAATCACTAGTTTGTGAATAACTGAACTTTGAAAAAAAATCAGTGATTCTTTTTTCTTATGTTTAATATTATTGTGTTTTATCATTATATTCAATTTGGTAATGCTTGGGTTATTTAAAAAATGAAATGCCTTTGTAACAGATGAGTTTTCGTCCGAAACCCTGATACATCGAAAGAGATTGTCCATTTTGTACACGAAGTGCATCCAGTTTTTGTCGTAACCCTCTCTAATTTTTTGCACATGCTATGTGGGTGAAATTATGATACCATGCCAACTTTCAACCTTTTCTGAGTTCATTTGAAATGCTTTTCAATTTCAGGGTCATTTAGCTGGAAAAAATTAGTAAATGCATGAAAGAATTTGTTTGCACATAAAATTTCTTCGTGTTTCAAATGCCAAAACACATAACTACCCTAACTATTACAGAGATTCCCTCCTGGGTGTGAAACACAGAAGAAAGTGAAGATAGTGAAGTCGATCACATCCCAGATCTTTGGGTGTGAAACTTTTTCTTCGCGTGTGTCCCTTTGCACCATAGCCATGGAAAATCTTCATCATTTAACTGGATGCTCGGGTAAATATTCACTGTGAATGGAGCAATTTCATCAAACTTTTCATAATCTTCTGACATGTCTGTCTTGTCATCCACTCCCACGATGTTTCTTTTCCCTGAAAGAACTATGTGGCGCTTTGGCTCGTCGTATGATCCATTCGCTTCCTTATCTTTTCTTTTTCTCGGCCTGGTAGACATGTCTTTCACATAAAAAAACCTGCGCCACATCATTGGCTAGGACGAATGGTTCTTCTGCATACGCAAGATTGTTGAGATGCGCTGTTGTCATTCTGTACTACGGGTCTTCTGTTACCCCGCCTCGGGTCATATTGACCCATTTGCACCGAAACAAAGGGACCTTCAAACCACCTCCATAGCTAAGTTCCCATATGTCCTCTATGTAACCATGATATGTTTCCTTTCCCGTGTTGGTTGTTGCATCAAAGCGGACACCACTGTTTTGGTTGGTGCTCTTCCACTAGTAGAAAAGGGGGCATTTGTCCCGGTTCATAAGGGCCTTTAGTCCCGGTTCATGAACCGGGACTAAAGGGTCGTTACTAATGCTTCCACCCTTTACTCCCGGTTCTAACATGAACCGGGACTAAAGGCCCTCCACGTGGCCACTGCGAGCAGCCCAGGCAAGGGGGCCTTTGGTCCCGGTTGGTGACATGAACCGGGACCAAAAGGCTTCCACGTGTCAGCAGCTGAGGTTTTTCTTTTTTCTTTTTAAAAAAAGTGGCTGGTTTAGGGGTTTGGGGGGTTAATTTTAGGTTGTTATTAGGTAGCTAATAGAGAGAAGTGTCCTCTCTTGTACTGCTATGTTCATTTCACCCGCTGATATATAATAACTCATGCATGCTTGCATCATACATCATCATATATAATAACAAGTCCTACTAATCATGCATCATCATACAACTTCTACTCGTTATTAATAACAAGTCATACGATCATCATCCTCATAGTCATCGACCCAACCCTACATAATTGTTCTTAGCACATGATCATCAATATTAGGTAGGACCTAAACACCCTTAAGGTAAAATAGCATAAAACAATATAGACCCTGACTCTCCATTATGAAGAATGGAGATCATCCTGTCTCCAATTCTTGCGCTTTGCCTCCTTTTGCTTGCAAGAAGCTCCTTACGACTGTCCATACATTTTTTTCCATTCTTTGATTGTCATGTCTCCACTTCTTTTAGAAATCCGGTATGGACAATTGAGATTCGTAGGACAACCTGGTTGTATGTTCAAAACATCAAGGCGACTGTGCGTATACATCAGATGAGGCACACAATCATTCGGGATTATCTGTTGAAAAACATAGTAATAACTTCGTAGTTAGCAATGATGTACTAGTTTTAGAAGTATTTAAAAAAAGCTGCAGGGATGTCGTAATAGTAAAAAAATCTTACCAGGGTATCTCCATGGTAGTTACCGTAGTTCAACACATGCACTAGTGGCACGTATTGACCATAATGTTGAGGAGTTCGATTGTAGACATTGTAATTCTCAAGATCAGTACAAAATGTGATCAGATGATTTTTCTCCTTATAAGTTAATTCGGAGACATCGGTGTAGTGGGTTTTGTCTACCATTTTCCGCACATTCTTTGAAGAATGAAAATAAGCTGTCAATGGAAACAAGCTGTCAACTATTTTGAAATAAACAATATAAATTACTTAATAACTATGTTAAGCTCACATGGGGGAAGAATTGGAGGTGTATCCACAAGGACCAAAATTCCCATATTGTCTTGCTGGATTGTAGGATCACCAAGATCCAGGGTGACAAGCATACCCTCATCAAAACCATACATCTTGCAAAGTGCTTCCCAATTTTTGCAACCAAAATGGGTTACACTCTCATCATTGTATAGCTTTACTTGAAAATCCACACCATGATGGGTCCTTAGGAGAATTTTTTTGGTTTCCATACTTTCATGGTCTTCAAAACCCATCCTCTCCAAGACATAGCGTCTTGCATAGCATGGGATAAGCTAGTCGAATTGGACAAGATGAAAAATACACGTTAAAATAGTTGAAGTCGTGCTTAATTACGAAAAAAACTATTGTCGTCGTTGTGTACCGTATGAACATTGAAGGTCTCCTCGAGCTTAATGCTGAAGCGCCGATCTTCATCCAGCTCAATGAACCTGTCGCACATACCTCGGGCGTCGTGGCACCAGTCGCACTCCCCCGGACGGTTTTCGTCGTCCGAGTACGACATTTCCGGCCTAAGTTCATAATTAAAATATTAAATATATGTACTTAAAAACCTAAATTAGATCATTATTATTAATCACGGGTTGACTATCGGTGATGGTACGTAGTTCCTCCTTTCATTCCCGAGTGCATTATTACAACAAATTGTCTAGCACACGGGAATGAAGGAGAAGCTACCCCCACGACGGCGTGGATGATGGAGGGGGCTCCTAGATTTCTTCATAGAGTGCTCTTCAATTTTAGCATTCAAAGTAGGAGTACTTTTCCAATATGAGCATTCAATAAGCAAAACCAAATCGTAAAATAAAGTAGTATTCAAATTAGCATGCATTCAATTATAGCCAAAAGTACATCATCTCTTGTGTCCGTACATCGTCGAATACTCCTCGAATACTATTATAAATAAAGCATCTCTAATTAATAGAGCTAGAACCATAGCGCCCGACGGGTATCATCGCGGGCAGTGGACACCCAAAGGAACGATCACAGGATCATAGCTCCAGTGTGATCCCTGAAGAACCTGTCAGGTATTGTCGAACCTGCCCTCCAACGCAACCATGTAGCGACGGACGTGCTCGTCCTCCTCGCTGACATGGTGATGTACCACCTCCGCGGTGTCCGGAAGCCTCGGCACCGTCACTGGCCCACACGACCACCACCAAACAACGATCGGGTCAACAACGGGCTGCCTCCTCACCAACCTACGTCCCCTAGAAGGTAGCACCTCCCAATACCAGCCCGGCGGAGCCCAGTCCCGAACATGGCCCTAATCAAGCAAGCCTCCACCACCGCCGAGTCGACGACGACGAGGATGCTCGATAGGCATCGTCGACGTCGATTCGAGAACTACTTCTATATATAGATAAATAAAGTAGTTTTATTAATTAAATCAACTAGTTCAACTACTAAGCACTTACTATAAATAAATAAAGTAGTACTTATTAACAATAAACTACTTCTATAAATAGTAAAATAAATTGGTTTATTAAATCAACTAGCTAGTTCAACTATATATGAAGCACTTACTATAAATAAAATAAAGTACTACTTACTAAAAAATAAACTAGTTTAACTATAGTTCTATTATTTTTCTAACTAATTTTCCTATACATACACAATAAATTGACAAAGAAAATACTATGAACAACATGAAAATTTTGACATCTAAATTACTTACACAATATGAAAAAAAATTGACATCTAAATTACAACAGAAACAAATCATAAAAATTTGACATCTAAATTACAACAGAAAAAATCATAAAAAAATCTAACACAATATGAACAAATTAATTACACAATATGAAAAAAAATCTAACAAAAGAATCTATGAACTACATATCTAAATTACTACACATCTAACAAAAAAAATCAATGAACTACAAAAAAATCATTAAAATTCTATGAACAAAATTAGAACTGAAAAAAATCATAAAAAATTCTATGAACAAAAAAAAATCATAAAAAATTGACATCTAAATTACTTACACAATATGAAAAAAAATTGATATCTAAATTACATCAGAAACAAATCATAAAAAAATGACATCTAAATTACAACATAAAAAATCATAAAAAAATCTAACACGATATGAACAAATTAATTACACATCTAAATTAACACAATATGAAAAATCTATGAACTACCCATCTAAATTACTACACATCTAACAAAAAAATCTATAAACTACAAAAAAATCTAACAAAATTACTACACATCTAACAAAATTAGTTGCTCACGGCGACGGCGACGGCGACGGTGACGGTGACGGCGAGGTGCGGCGCGGGGCGGGCGGGGCGGCGACGGCTTCAGGGCGGCGAGGGCCGGGGCGGGCGGGGCGGGCGGGGCAGCGACGTCGTCGGGGCGGCGCGGGCCGGGGCGGGCGGGGCGGCGACGGTGTCGGGGCGGCGCGGGCCGGGCGGCGCGGAGACGACGTCGGGGCGGCGCGGGACGGGGCGGCTCGAGAGCAGGCCAGAGAAGAGATTGAAGTGCGGATGGACAGTTTGTGAAATTTTCCTAAGTGCTACTTATATAGCAAAAGCATTGGTCCTGGTTCGTGGCACCAACCGGGACCAATGCAACCCTTTAGTCCCGGTTGGTGCCTCCAACCGGGACCAAAGGCCTCTTTTCAGCAACCCAAAGGGCAGGAAGCAGAAGGCTTTGGTCCCGGTTGGAGGCTCCAACCGGGACTAAAGGGGGGGCATTGGTACCGGTTGGTGCCACGAACCGGTTCAAATGGCCCCCTTTAGTCCCGGTTGGTGCCACCAACCGGAACCAAAGGCCCCTGTGCTGCCCACATCGCGGACAAAGTTTAGTCCCACATCGCTAGTTGAGAGGGCTCGAGAGTTGTTTATAAGCGCTGCTGCGCCCATCCTCTCGAGCTCCTCTCAACTGCAGGCTTTCGGGCCTAATCTCACACTATGCTGTTGTGGGCCT
Source organism: Triticum aestivum (assembly GCF_018294505.1). Classification (NCBI taxonomy): domain Eukaryota; kingdom Viridiplantae; phylum Streptophyta; class Magnoliopsida; order Poales; family Poaceae; genus Triticum; species Triticum aestivum. The sequence goes on along the minus strand of NC_057807.1, from coordinate 610,967,030 downwards.
ATTGGGCCTTCCGCGGGCCTGAATCCTGGCCCAGGTTGGGTTTCTAGTCGTATTCAGGCCGTGGTGGCCCAATAGGTGGCAGTTTTTTTTAGTTTTTTTTTTAGTTTTTTAGTTTTGTTTTTTGCATTATTTATTTTCTTTTGTTTTTTGCTTTAATTTTTAATTATTTTTGCTTTTAGTTTTAGAAAAATTATTAACTTTCTGTTAGTGCCATTAGTTTTCAAATGTGAAAACACTTATTTTTGTTTTTTTGTTTTCTTTCTTGCTTTATTTGTTTTATTTTGTTTCTACTTACAACAAAATACTTGTTGTCGCTATTTATTTATTTTCCAGTTTTTTTGTTTTGCTTTGTGCGTTATTTATTTTCTTTTGTTTTTTGCATTCTTTTTTAATTCTTTCTTGCTTTTAGTTTTAGAAAAATTATAAACTTTCTGTTAGTGCCATTAGTTTTAAAATTTGAAAACACTTTTTTTGTTTTTTTTGTTTTCTTTGTTGCTTTATTTATTTTATTTTGTTTCTACTTACAACAAAATACTTATTGTTGCTATTTTTATGAAAATCCTTTTTGCTATTAAAGTTTGTAACAAAATTCTATATAATTTTAGTTTCAATAATATTAGAGGTTTATAAAAGCTTTTTAGTTGATTCCTTCAGTACCAGTTCTAAGACTGTTACAAAGGTATTTTATTTGGTACAAGTTTTAAGGCTGGTGCCCCACGAGCACCTTTTAGTACCAGTTCGTGCCATGAACCGGTAAAAGAGTTTTTTAGTTGATTCTTTCTGCGGCTGTTTTTTAGTCCCACCTCGCCAAGCGAGAGGCACTCGCAGCGGTTTATAAGCCCCAAGTGCAGGGACGATGCAGAAGAGGCTCAATGCTAACATGCACGTTGCTTAGCTTTAAGCCTTGAGGAATGTGCAGTGCAGTTTACACTATTCCGAAAGGCTTGAAGCTAATTAACGAGCATTGCGCCTCTTTTTTATTTTTAAAGACTTATTACAACTCAAAAAAAAAATAGAAAAAAATAAATATAGCAGAAAAAAAAACTATATAAAAAACTACTCAGAAATGAATAGAAGAAAAAATAGTTGTGATCAACTTTACTAAAAAAATGAGCATAGATGCGCTTATAGAGAAAATTAGACCAAAATTCGTAATAAATTTCTACTAACTTCAGAGAAATTCAATATGAATTTAGGTCAAATTCCCTGTATAAGGGCATCTATTTTCACTTTGAGAGGAGCTCAACAAGGCAGAGAGGGAGGGGCTTATAAACGAGTGTGAGCACCCTTCGGTTGGCGAGGTGGGACTAAACTCTGACAGCAACAAGGACCAACCCTTTAGTCCCGGTTCGTGCCACCAACTGGGACTAATGGGCTGCCTTTGGTCCCGGTTCGTCCCACCAACCGGGACCAATGGTGGTGGGCCAGGAGCGAGGCCCATTGATCCCGGTTCGTCCCACCAACCGGGACCAAAAGGTTGGGACGAACCGAGACCAATGGCCCGCCTGGCCCAGCCGGCCCTCGGGGCTCACGAACCGGGTCCAATGCCACAATTGGTCTCGGTTCTGGACTGAACCGGGACTAATGGGCTGACCCGGCCTAGACCATTGCCCCATTTTCTACTAGTGTTCTTATCTTGGGCGATCGTGTAAAATGTATTCCCATTTATCTGGTACCCTTTGAAAGTCATTATATTCGAAGATGGTAACTGGGACAGCGAGTACAGGTCGTCTTCAATATCGCCATCATGCATGGCACATTTCTGCAACCAACCGGCAAAAGTCCTCGTTTGTTCACGTGTAATCCAGTCGTCAGACTTCTCCGGGTGTTTGGAGTGTAGAAAATTCTTGTGTTCCTCCATATACGGAGCCACCAAGGCGGAATTCTGTAGAACTGTGTAGTGTGCTTCAGTGAGAGAATGCCTGTCCATACATATTATTTGATCCCCTCCTAGCGTGCCTTTTCCATCCAGTCTGTCCTTATGCGGCGATTCAGGAACACCAATCGGCTTAAGGTCAGGAATAAAGTCAATACAAAACTCAATGACCTCCTCAGTTTCATGGCCCTTCACGATGCTTCCTTCTGGCCTAGCACGGTTATGAACATATTTCTTCAAGACTCCCATGAACCTCTCAAAGGGGAACATATTGTGTAGAAATACAGGACCCAAAACGTTAATCTCTTCGCAAAGGTGAACTAGGACGTGTGTCATGATGTTGAAGAAGGATGGTGGGAACACCAACTCAAAACTGACAAGACATTGCAACAAATCATTCTGTAACCTTGGTATGATTTCTGGATCGATTACCTTCTGAGAGATGGCATTGAGGAATGCACATAGCTTCACAATGGCTAATCGAACGTTTTCCGGTAGAAGCCCCCTCAATGCAACCGGAAGCAGTTGCGTCATAATCACGTGGCACTCATGAGACTTTAGGTTCTGGAACTTTTTCTCTGCCATATTTATTATTCCCTTTATATTCGACGAGAAGCCAGATAGTACCTTCATGCTGAGCAGGCATTCAAAGAAGATTTCCTTCTCTTCTTTGGTAAGAGCGTAGCTGGCTTGACCCTGATGTATGCCGTCTTTTCCGTGCATACGTTGCTGGTCCTCCCGTGCCTCTGGTGTATCTTTTGTCTTCCCATACACGCCCAAGAAGCCAAGCAGGGTCACGCAAAGATTCTTCGTCACGTGCATCATGTCGATTGCAGAGCGGACCTCTAGGTCTTTCCAATAGGGCAGGTCCCAAAATATAGATTTCTTCTTTCACATGGGCGCGCGTCCGTCAGCGTCCTTCGGAACAGGTTGTCCGCCAGGACCCTTTCCAAAGATTACCTTCAAATCCTTGACCATATCATGTACATCAGCACCAGTACGGTGGCGAGGCTTCGTCCGGTGATCCGCCTCACCTTTGAAATGCTTGCCTTTCTTTCTTACGGGATGCCTGCTCGGAAGAAATCGATGATGTCCCAGGTACACATTCTTCCTACAACTCTCCAAATATATATTGTCGGTATCATCCAAACAGTGCGTGCATCCGCGGTATCCCTTGTTTGTCTGTCCTGAAAGGTTACTGAGAGCAGGCCAACCATTGATGGTCACGAACGTACACTTGTTCCATTCCACAGCAGGTCAAATTCTTTCTGTCCGTGCTCATCCCACGCACGTACACTTGTTCCATTCCACAGCTGTAATAATTCTTCAACTAATGGCCTTAGGTACACATCAATGTCGTTGCCGGGTTGCTTAGGGCCTTGGATGAGCACTGACATCATAATGAACTTTCGCTTCATGCACAATCAAGGAGGAAGGTTATACAAACATAGAGTCACAGGCCACGTGCTATGGTTGCTGCTCTGCTCCCCAAAAGGATTAATGCCATCTGCGCTTAGACCAAACCATACGTTCCTTGGGTCACCTGTAAACTCCTCCCTGTACTTTCTCTCAATTTTTCTCCACTGCGAACCGTCAGCGGGTACTCTCAACTTTCCGTCTTACTTACGGTCTTCTCTTTGCCACCGCATCGCCTTCGCATGCTCTTTGTTTTGGAACAAACGTTTCAACCGTGGTATTATAGGAGCATGCATACCACATCACCTTGGCAGGAATCTTCTTCCTGGGGCGCTCACCCTCGACATCACCAGGGTCATCGCGATTGATCTTATAACGCAATGCACCACATACCGGGCAAGCGTTCAAATTCTCGTACGCATCGGGGTAGAGGATGCAGTCATTAGGGTATGCATGTATCTTCTGCACCTCTAACCCTAGAGGGCAGACAACCTTCTTTGCTTCATACGTACTCTCGGGCAATTCGTTATCCTTTGGAAGCATATTCTTTATCATTACTAGCAACTTTCCAAATCCCTTGTCAGATACACCATTCTCTGCCTTCCATTGCAGCAATTCCAGTGTGGTGCCCAACTTTTTTTTGTCAGCTTCGCAATTCGGGTACAACAATTTCTTGTGATCCTCTAACATGCGCTGCAACTTCTTCCTCTCCAAATCACTTGCGCAGTTTCTCTTTGCATCGGTAATGGCCCGACCTAGATCATCAGCGGGCTCATCTGATGCCTCTTCTTCAGCTTGTTCCCGCATTGCCGGCTTAGCTTCTTCCTTCATTGTTGTATCATCGTATTCAGGGAACCCATGACCAGGATAGATGTCGCCGTCCTCTTCTTCTTCATTGTCTTCCATTATAACCCCTCTTTCTTCGTGCTTGATCCAAACATTATAGTGGGGCATGAAACTGGACTCAAATAGGTGGACATGAATGGTTCTTGGCGTAGAGTAATTGTGACCATTCTTACAGCCAGCACATGGACAAGGTATAAAACCATCTGCCCGCTTGTTTGCCTCAGCGACAAGCAGAAAAGTACGCACGCCATTAATGAACCCGAGAGAGCGTCGATCATCATACATCCATTGTCGTCTCATATCTTCATTATACACAACACCGAATAGACCAAATTAATACAAGTTCATACATAAAGTTCATATACAACACTTAATTAAATGCAACATACAAATAACTCTCTAGCTAAAGAATTTAAATGCAACAACAAATGCGATCAAGATCGCAACTAAGGTAACAATTGATCCAACAGCATAATGATACCAATCCACACTATCAATGGCATATTTTCTAATCTTTCTAATCTTCAACCGCATTTTCTCCATCTTGATCTTGTGATCATCGACGACATCGGCAACATGCAACTCCAATTCCATCTTCTCCCCCTCGATTCTTTTCAATTTTTCTTTCAAATACTCGTTTTCTCTTTCAACTAAATTTAACCTCTCGACAATAGGGTCGGTTGGAATTTCCGGTTCACATACCTCCTAGATAAAAATATCTATGTCAACTTGATGGGCATAATTTGTCATAAACACGAAATGCAACAACTAGTTTTAAAAGAGAATATACCACATCTGAATCATAACATGGACGAGGGCCGACGGGGACGGATATCAAAACCATGGCACTATGTATAACAAACAACGTACGGGTAAGACAATTATACGCGTAACTATATATCCAAATCACACAAACATCAATTTGGTAATGTAAAACATTCATGAACAAGAGCCTCACCACAAGGTGGTGCCAGAGACGGGACGGTGCGGGCGATCAACGGTGGTTACGACGGAGATTTAGAAGGCACTAAGTAAACCACACCTACATATGCAAACTAAGTGTTATTTTTGACCTCAAATTGCATATAAATCAAATACTAGCACATATAATTCCTCCCAAATTACTAAACTCACAAATGAATCACTATACAAAGCATTGCAAGAGCTAATCTAGCAATGAGATATGAAAGGACAAAGTTGCTAACCTTTGTGGTCATTTGAATGGATGGGGGCCTTCAAATCTTGACAAATTTTGGGCAAAATTTGTGATGAGCTCGAGAAAGAGAGGGGAAGAACAGAGGAAGTGAGGGGAAAGGGGAAGAACAAAGGAGCTCGGGTCGACGAAGGGTTTATGTACGATGACCTTTAGTACCGGTTCGTGCCACGAACCGGTACTAAAGGTGCTGGGGGGCCCCAGACTGATAACATCCTGCCACCACTCTCTTTAGTACCGGTTCGTGGCACGAACCGGTGCTAAAGGTTCACCACGAACCAGTACTAATGATAGCGGCCGGCTAGCCGTTGGAACCGGCACTAATGTACACATTCGTGCCGGCTCAAAAACAAACCGGCACTAATGTGTCTCACATTAGGTCCTTTTTCTACTAGTGAACCACAATAAACAATGTGTACCATCTGATGACAAGGCATGTCAGGTAAAGGTAAAGAAAGACCAAACTAAACAAAGCTTAACAACTACGTAAACAAAACATTAAGCAATGAACACCTTCCTTTACAAAGGTTCATACCTTCTTGCTGGTGTGCATCCCTTCAAATGCAACTAAGCGCTCGGCCGGCTCGTCGTGTTCGCACAAAACATTCACATCGGTGTCAGGGCCATTGAAATTCGGATCGTGCATCGTACATGGAAGCTGCGGGAGCAAGCAAAGATAAACCTATGTTCAGCTCGAGCTCATTCACAAAATCCCCAAATCACTAACCCTAACCCTAACCCTAACCCTAGCTGTAGCAAACTGACCTTGATGATGCCATCGCAGGAGGAGGAGATGTTCATGACTGAATCCTCACTGGTCTCGTCGCTCCATGACACCATGGCCACGGGGGAGCAGCAGAACGGCGGTCGGCATTGTGGCGGAGTCGAGGGAGAAGAATAGAGTGAGGAGAGGAGAGCAGTGTGATGAGAGGAGAGGCCGAGGCAGAGGAGAGAGCTGGTTTCTATCGGCGGACCAACACAGTAGCGCCGTTAGACGGCGTCAGCTCACGGCCGTGAGCCACGTCGACAAGACAGGGTCCCACCTTTCATAATAGTGCTTAAACTGCCCGAACAGGAGGTTTGGTGCTTTCTGCAAAAGATTAGGAAAAAATCAGTGTTTTCTGGAGGAAAAACATAGAAGAGTGTTTTCTGCAAACCTAAGCTGAAATGTGGTGGTTTTCTGCAATTCACTCCGCCACTTCACACTCAGGAGATTTGCAAGATTTATCCTTCACCTCGTTTGGGTGACGACTTCTTGGCCTGGGCCCCGGAACGCATTGGTATTTCCTCTATACATAGTTCCTATTGGCTGGCTGCTGATGATGTTAATTGCTCTTTATTCCCTTCTACGAGCAGTTCGCCGGATGGATGCAGGGGCGCTTGGAATTTGATCTGGTCGTGTCCAGCAGCACCGAAAGTCCTTTCCTTTGCCTGGCGAGCAGCTATAGATTCATTAGCATCTTGGCTGAATAAAGAGCGCAGATCGCTGGAGTTGTATGTGTTGGAAATATGCCCTAGAGGCAATGATAAATTAGTTATTATTATTATATTTCCTTGTTCATGATAATCGTTCATTGTCCATGCTATAATTGTATTGAAAGGAAACTCAGATACATGTGTGGATACATAGACAACACCATGTCCCTAGTAAGCTTCTAGTTGACTAGCTCGTTGATCAATAGATGGTTACGGTTTCATGACCATGGACATTGGATGTCGTTGATAACGGGATCACATCATTAGGAGAATGATGTGATGGACAAGACCCAATCCTAAGCCTAGCACAAAGATCGTAGTTCATATGCTAAAGCTTCTCTAATGTCAAGTATCATTTCCTTAGACCATGAGATTGTGCAACTCCCGGATACCGTAGGAATGCTTTGGGTGTACCAAACGTCACAACGTAACTGGGTGGCTATAAAGGTGCACTACAGGTATCTCCCAAAGTGTCTGTTGGGTTGGCACGAATCGAGACTGGGATTTGTCACTCCGTGTAAACGGAGAGGTATCTCTGGGCCCACTCGGTAGGACATCATCATAATGTGCACAATGTGACCAAGGGGTTGATCATGGGATGATGTGTTACGGAACGAGTAAAGAGACTTGCCGGTAACGAGATTGAACAAGGTATCGGCATACCGACGATCGAATCTCGGGCAAGTACAATACCGCTAGACAAAGGGAATTGTATATACGGGATCGATTGAGTCCTTGACATCGTGGTTCATCTGATGAGATCATCGTGGATCATGCGGGAGCCAACATGGGTATCCAGATCCCGTTGTTGGTTATTGACCGGAGAACGTCTCGGTCATGTATGCATGATTCCCGAACCCGTAGGGTCTACACAGTTAAGGTTCGATGACGCTAGGGTTATAAAGGAAGTTTGTATGTGGTTACCGAATGTTGTTCGGAGTCCCGGATGAGATCCCGGACATCACAAGGAGTTCCGGAATGGTCCGGAGGTAAAGATTTATATATGGGAAGTCCTGTTTTGGTCACCGGAAAAGTTTCGGGTTTTATCGGTAACGTACCGGGACCACCGGGAGGCTCCCGGGGATCCACCAAGTGGGGCCACTGGCCCCGGAGGGCTGCATGGGCCAAGTGTGGGAGGGGACCATCCCCAGGTGGGCTGGTACGCCCCCCCACAAGGGCCCAAGGCGCCTAGGGTTGGGGGAGGGGGCGCACCCACCTAACTTGGGGGGCAAGTTTCCCCTCTCCCCCCCCCTTGGCCGCCACCCTAGATGGGATTGGGGGCAGCCGCACCCCTTGGGGTGGAAACCCTAGAGGGGGCGCACCCCCCCTCCCTCTCCCCTATATATAGTTGAGGTCTTGAGGGCTGCCAACACATGGGTTTCTCTCCCTCTTGGCGCAGCCCTACCTCTCTCCCTCCTCCTCTCCGGCGGTGCTTGGCGAAGCCCTGCAGGATTGCCATGCTCCTCCATCACCACCACGCCGTTGTGCTGCTGCTGGACGAAGTCTTCCTCAACCTCTCCCTCTCTCCTTGCTGGATCAAGGCATGGGAGACGTCACCGGGTTGTACGTGTGTTGAACGCGGAGGTGCCGTCCATTCGGCACTAGGATCTCCGGTGATTTGGATCACGACGAGTACGACTCCTTCAACCTCGTTCTCTTGAACGCTTCCGCTTAGCGATCTACAAGGGTATGTAGATGCACTCTCCTTCCCCTCGTTGCTGGTTTCTCCACAGATAGATCTTGGTGACACGTAGAAATTTTTTGAATTTCTGCTACATAACCCAACAGTTTGGTACTTGCCCTATTTGCGGAAGAGAGGATGAAGACTCCTTTCATGTTTTATGTGTCCGTGACAACGCCCGGGGTCTATGAAAGGCTTGCCAAAGATCTGGGAACTGTCGGAGCTAACTAGCATCAAACGCCGTGATTATTGGTTTATTCAGCTAATGTGTGATGTGAAAAACATGTTCGTGTCCGTGTGCTTATGCTTCTCCGAAGGTTATGGCACGCACAGAATGAACAGGTGCATGCAAAGCCAGCCCCTCCAATTGAAGTCCCAACCAGGTTCCTGGCTAGTTACCTGGACTCGCTTGCCTGTCTTAAGCTTGATCCTAATGCTGACATTGTCAAGGGTAAGATGCTTGTTAACCATAGTTTCCCAATGATGCATTGCCACATGTGATAATAATGCAGGTTCAAGCACCCCTTGGCTGCCTCGTTGTCAAGGGCGAGTTAAGCTAAACACGAATGGCTCCATCTGTGTGGAAAGGCGGGAGTTGGCATGGTCCTCGGAGACCATCTGGGAAGCATAATATTTAGTGCTTGCATATATCTTGGCGACTGTGATGATGTGCTGGAATATGAATTTCTTGCTATTCGAGAAGGGTTTAGCTTGGCATTGCAATGGAGTACTCTACCCATTGAGGTTGAGTCCGACTACTTGGAGGCGGTTTCCATGGTATTGAAAGGTGGAAGCAATTTATCTAAATACTCTTTCTTGATCAGAGAGATAAAACATAGTATGGGGGGACATGACTCTTGTACTCCCTTCATTCCATAATGTAGTGCACCCGCGTTTCCCGAAATCCAAGTTTGGCCATAAATTTAACCAACGAGACCGACTGCGGATGGAGCAAAAATTATATCACGGAATTCATATCGAAAATACGAATTCGGTGATATAATTTTTGCTCCCGCCGCAGTCGGTCTCGTTGGTTAACTTTACGGTCGAATTTGGATCTCGGAAAGCACGGGCGCACTACATTGTGGAATGGAGGGAGTATTACTCATATCCATCGTATTGGCAATGGTGCTAGTCATGCTATGGCAAACTTTGGTAGAAGCCAGGGTTGTAACATGGTTCAGCTTGGTTCGGGCCCAAATGAGGTCTTAGATATTGCCCTACGAGATTGTAATCCCTAATTATGAGTAATAAATAGTTATTTCGCAAAAAAGTGTCACGTACATTTAAAAAAATCATAAACATTTTCTAAATGTCACATGCATTTTTTGAATGGTACTAAAAGTTTCTAAATGTTGAGCGGACACATCCGTTGGGTTTGCTTTCGTTCGATTGGATATGAGGGCTCCGTGGGATGGGAGAGGAGCGACGTGACTCGCTCGCGGGGATCATGCTCGCTTAGTTCGTCTGAAGGTAGCCTAGCCGTGTGCGCGCCACCCGTGCCACGGCGCTCACCAGCTACTTCGACCTCGAGTAGTTTCATTCGTGTCGATCGAGGAGGAGGATGGCCGAGGGGCGTCGTGGATCCGCTCCTGGGACGGCCGCCGAGGGGCTCAACCTGGAGATGCACCTCAGCCTGCCGTCCGCGCGGATTGCGTTCGACCTCGACCTCAACGTCGACCTCTCCCTCTTCGCCGGCCCAAGAGAAGGTTTGTTTGGGTTCGACGGTTGGAGTTGGCCCAAGAGAATTAATCCGGTCAAACCGAACGTCCGTTTGGTATCGATGGTTGGAGTTAGCCCAAGAAAAGGGACCGAAATTTGAGTCAGTACGCAAGATCAATTCTGGTTGCAGTCTTCAAACCGGTGATATCATATCACAGCTAGGAATCGCGTCAACGGATGTTCAGCAACATACTTATTCAGATATAACAAAGTGTACTACGTATATTGCAGAAACGACAAAGTCTAATCATTCAATCCGCGGGCTAGAAAGCCATCCAAGTCCAACACATCCATCCGTTAGGTGGGTGAGCGAGCGGGTACGGGTAACAAATGAGGCGGGGATGGAGGCGTGGGCTCGAGCATCCGGTCGGGGATGGACGGCTTGATCTGGGCATCCGGTTCAGGGGGGTCGATCCGTGGGACGGTGAAACGAGCGACTGATTGGCTCGCGGCGCCGTGGGTCCGGATAGCTGGCGCTGGCGTGGTGGAAGCTTCTCCGTCGGTTCGCTCCTCCTTGGCTGATCTGCGTACGTTCGCTTCATGCGGAGGTAGCCGTGTGCGCCGCACGCCGCTCCGTCGCGAAACCCTAGCCACCGTCCGTCCTGCGCCGCGCGCGCCATACGGCGTATTGCCAGGTCATTCCACCCCGAAACAATTCTCCCCGTGCCGCGGCGCTCACCACCTACCTAGCTTCCACCTCGAGTAGTAACAGTCGGCGCTAGGGCAGTGTCGTCCGAGGAGGAGAATGGCCGAGGGGCATCGTGGATCCGCGGGGACGGCGGCCGAGGCGCTCGACACTTTTAACATTTGTCTACAGGATTGACCTGTTTTTGAACATAGTTGGACTACGTGTTACATAGTTTTCGAATACACATGGAATTATTTTTTGAAATTATACAAAATATTTAAATAATGCGAATATTTTTTTACATTGTATAATTATTTTTTCTAAAATGTCACAAACATATTTTTGAAGCGCTTGAGCATGGTTTTAAATGTAATGTGCATTTTCTTTGAATGCTACGATTTCTTTATTTTGAATTACATGAACATTTTTGTTACATTGTATAACATTTTTAAAAAGTGTCACGTACAATCTGTGTCCACATTTCAGCTATCGAACCCTTCAAATCATCCATTCTATTTGGGGGATCCTGCCCGGAGGATACAATAGAAGTGATAAAAAATGTATTGGGTGTCACATCTTCTGACTTCGAGGAGATATACCTGGGTCTGCGAACACATGATGGTCTATTGACTAAGGGCAAGCTTAAAGATTTGCAAGTTAAGTTGAGTAAGTGATTGTTTTCTTTTGATGGGCATCCTATGCAGGCTGGCAAAGAAGCTTTGATTAAGTCAGTTGCTGAGTCAATCCCTACCTTTATTATGAGTGTGTTCAAGTTCCCATTTGGTGTTTGTGATGACCTGAACACGTATGGTTCGGAACTATTATTGGGGAACGGAGAAAGGTAAAGGAAAACTCACTAGTAAGCTTGGCATAAGATGACATGGCCGAAGTCACAAGGGGGCCTCGGGTTTAGGGATTTTCGAATCTTCAATCAAGTTCTGTTGACGAGACAAGCCTGGCGTCTCTTGATTTTTCCGGACAGCTAATATGCAAGACTGCTCAAAGCCAAGCATTACCCAAGTGGACGCTTAGAGGACACAGTGTTTTCGGGAAAGCCGTCTCAATCGTGGCACGGCGTTTGTCACGTGCTAGAGCTCCTGAAGAAGGGGCTGGTTTGGCTGCTGATAGGTTAGTTGCTCTCTATTCCCTTCCACGAGCAGGTCACCCGATGGACACAGGGATGTTTAGAATCTGATTCGGTCATGTCCAGTACCACTGAAAGTCATATCCTTTGTCTGGCGAGCAGCTACAGATTCGTTTGCAACTTGGCTGAATAAAGAGCGCAGATCGCTGGAGGTGTATGGTACTTGCCCTATTTGCGGAAGAGAGGATGAAGACTTCTTTCATGTGTTATATGTCCGTGACAACGCCCGGCGTTTATGGAAGGCCATGTCAAAGATCTACGAACTGCCGGACTTAACTAGCATCAAACGCGCCATGATGATTGGTTTATTCAGCTAATGTGTGATGTGAACAGACAGGTCGGGTTCCGTGTGCTTATGCTTCTCTGGAGGGTGTGGCACGTACGGAATTAACTGGTGCACGCAAAGACATCCCCTTCAATTGACGTGCCAACCACGTTCCTGGCTAGTTACTTTGACTCGCTTGCCCGTCTTAAGTTTGATCCTAATGTGGACTTTGTCAAGGGTAATATGCGGGTTAACCACAGTTTTCCAATGATGCATGCCACATGTGATAGTAACGCAATTTCACGCATCCCTTGGCTGCCTCCTTGTCAAGGACGAGTTAAGCTAAACACGGATGGCTCCATCCTGAGTGGAAAGGTGGGAGTTCGCTTGGTGCTTCGGAACCATCTGGGAAGCATAATATTTAGTGCTTGCGGATATCTTGGCGACTATGATGATGTGCTGGAATCTTAATTTCTTGCTATTCGAGAAGGGTTTAGCTTGGCAGTGCAATTGAGTACTCTACCCATTGATGTTGACTCCGACTGCTTGGAGGCCGTTTCCATGGTGTTGAAAAGTGGAAACAATTTATCTAAATACTCTTTCTTGATCAGAGAGATAAAACATAGTATGAGGGAACATGACTCTTCTATTACTCATATCCGTCATACAAGCAATAGTGTAGTCATGTTATGGCAAACTTTGGTAGAGGCCAGCGTCGTACCATGGTTTGGCTTGGTTCGGGTCCAAATGAAGTCTTAGATATCGTCTTTCGAGATTGCAATCCCTAATTATTCTGAGTAATAAAGAATTACTAATTCGCAAAAAAGTGTCACATACATTTTTAAAGTTCGTGAACATTATCTAAATGCATGCATTTTCTGAATGGTACTGATATTTTCTAAAAGTTGAGCGGACGGGGCTCCGCGGGATGGGAGAGGACCGACGTGTGCTCGCGGGGGTCGTCCTCGCTCAGTTTGTCAGAAGGTAACCTAGCCGCGTGCGCGCCGCTCTGTTATGAAGCCGAAGTCCTAGATACATCCTACGGTGCAACCTCCATCGTTTGTCCTACGCCGGCGTATTGCCAGGTCATTTCCAGCCCAGAAACATTTCTACCCGAAACAATTCCTCCCTGTGTTGCGGTGCTCAGCAGCTAGCTTCGACCTCAACTAGTAACGGAGCTAGGGTAGCTTCGGTCATGTCGATCGAGGATGAGGATGGCCGAGGGCCGTCGTCGATCCGCGGGATGGCCGCCGAAGGGCTCGACCTCGAGCTGCACCTCGGCCAGCTGTCCGCGGATCGCGTTCGACCTCGACCTCCACGTCGACCTCTCGCTCTTCACTGGCCTGATTCCGGTGGAGAATCTCACCCTCGTCGTCTACGAGAGCCTGGTGGCGGTGGCTAGGGACGACGTGCCGGTGCTAGTGGCGTCCGCGGTGACCGAGGGCGCTGCGGTTGAGGACGTGGAGATGAGGGCCCTCGTCATGTACGAGGGCCCGGCGGGCGGCGACGACGTGCCGGTGCCGCCAACGGTGACCGAGAGCACTGTGGTCACAGATGTGGAGATGGGGGCCCTCGTCGTCTACGAGGGCTCTGCGGCTGGTGACGGCTAGGTGACCGAGGTCGGGGTTTTGGCCACGCTGGACGACGAGCCGCAGGGCGAGGCAGGGCAGATCGTCTTGGCCGGCAGCGCCGACCCCACTGGCGCTGGAGCTGTGCCACCTCCCCCTGCAGCAGCTGCCGCCCGGCGTTGGGACCCCGTGAGCCAGTCGAGCCGGAGGGCCGACATGGTGCGGGCGTGGGTGAGCGCCCAGCTCCAGAAGAAACACGCCTCCCCAGGCACCTGCCGCTGAGCTACATCGGGGAGAAGGTCCTGAGCAAGTCGGACGTGAGCCCACAGCACGCTCGCTTCCTCCTCCCGGCACGCGCACGTGCCCGCCTCCCCGCCTTCCTCTACCCCGCCGAGATCACCGCGTGCGGCTTCAACCGGGGTGAGAGCCAATTAGGTCCCCGGGGTGAGAGCCAGGCCGACGACATACCTGGGCGTGTCCTTGTCCGTCTACATCAGCAGCGGCTGGGGTCGTGGCCACAAGTCTGACCGCCAGAAGCTGAATAAATTCCGTCGGAACCACGCTACTGCCATCAACGGTAAGGGGTATAGGAGGTTATGGTTGACTGCGGCCTGGAGGCCCGCGACGGCGGTGAGGAGTGGGCGTTCCGTTGGCCGCCTGGATCCGCCCCGTGTCTTCTGATTGCAAGAAGGACGGCGTCCGCCCCGCCCAAAACCCGTAGAGTGTGTACTTCGATCCTCTCGTTGGGATCTCATATTGCGTGTCAACTGTGTCTGGCCGATGGTACTCTCCGGTCGTAGTGAGCTATGGCCTAGCGGTCTCTTGGTCTTTGGTGAAGTTGTTGTATCTTAGTGATCAGCTAGCTCTCCTTAATTATGTTGCAAGTACAATTCTGATTATGAATGCAATCTTTTCTATAACATTGTACTTACACTGGTAGGTGAGACACCCTTCATTTTTACAATCGTAACAAGGATTGGTGTGCATAATCGTACATGTTTAACATTTTTCAAATACATGTTTTTTAAATATATTTTTGCTGCCTACTTTTTTTCATACACATTTGCATACGTCTTGTATATATCTAGAACATTTTTTAACATGATTAACATTTGTCAAATACCTCCTCTGTCCATAAATACTTGTCAGAGAAATGGATGTATTAGCTCTAGATACATTCATTTTTGTTTATTTTTCTGATTATTAACATGTTTTTGAACTTTTTTTGGACTACGTGTTAAATATTTTACGAATACACATTGAATTTAGTTTTGAAATGATACAAAACATTTTTTAAATTATGTGAATATTTTTTATGTTGTATAAATATTTTTTATAAAATGTCACAGACATATTTTTGAAACGCATGAACATAGTTTTAAACATAACGTAAATTTTGTTTGAATTCTATGTTTTGTTTAGAATTACACAAACATTTTTTTTTCAAACGCATGAACATAGTCTGGCCTGATCCGCGTGTTCATCGGAAGGTAGCCTAGCTGTGTGTGCCCCACTCCGTTGTGAAGACCGAAACCCTAGATACATTGTCCTCCACTGCCCGTCCTGCACCGCCTCGTATGTATATACTCTGCATACTGGATTTGGGTCAAGTCAAACTTTGCAAAATTTGACCAAATTTATTTTTAAAAATATCAACACCTACAATACAAAATATACGAACTATGAAACTACATTTTTATAACAAATCGAACAATATTGATTTGCATTGTGAATATTGAAACTTTTGTCTATAAGTTTCATCAAAGTAGAGATACTTTAACTTCGAAGATAACTTATATGCAGACTCAAAAGGACAGGAGGCAGTATATATACAACCGTATTGCCAAGTCATTTCCACCCAAAAGAATGTTCCCGGTGCGACGACGCTTACTATCTAGCTTCGACCTCGAGTAACGGCGCTAGGGTAGTTTCGTGTCAATCGAGGACGGCGGCCGAAGGCTAGACCTCGAGTTGCACCTCGGCCTACCATCCTTGCAGACCGCGTTCGATCTCGACCTCAACAACGACCCCATGCTCTTCGCCGGCCCAATCCCGGTGAATAATCTCGCCCTCGTAGTGTACGAGGACCCGGTGGCGGTGGGTGGGGGCGGCGTGCCAGTGCTGCCCGGTGTGACAGAGAGCATTACGGTCGTGGACATGGAGATGGGGGGCATAGTCATGCAGAGGGGCCTGGTGGGAAGGGACGATGCGGTCACCGAGGTTGGGGTTTTGGCCACGATGGACGAACAACACGTCTAGGCCGGCAGATCATCCCGGCTGGTGGGGACACCGCGCTCACTGAGGCCAGGGTTTTGGCCACACTGGACAACGGGCACATTGAGGCCGGGAAGATCGTCCCGGTCGGCATCGCCGACTCCACCGTGCAGGAGCTGTGCCACCTCCCCTGCAGCAGGTGCTGCCAGCGTGGGGATCCCATTGCTCCCCTGGGTAGATAGCAGCGCACGCCTGTCTAGGAGGAGCAGGGCCGACATGGTGCGGGCATGGGGGCGCAACGAGCTCCAGAAGAAAAACCACCTACCCAGGGACCTACCGCTGAGCTACATCAGGGAGAAGGTGCTGAGCCAGTCGGACATGAACGCGTCTGCCATCGCACCTTCCTGTACGCCGCCGACAACTTACCCGGGCGTGTCCTTGTCCGTCTACAGAGCAACGTCCGGGCTAGTGGCCAGTCTCACCGCCTGAAGCTGAACAAACTCCATCGCGGCAACTCCACCAGCATCAACGGTAAGGGGTACATGCGCTTCATGGTAGACTGCCGCCTGGAGGTGGGCGATGGCGTCGAGGTGTGGGATTTTTGGAGGCCACTTGGGATCCATCTGTGTCTTCTGATCGCCAAGAATAACGACGTCCGCCCCGCCCGAAACGCGTAGAGTGTGTAGCCTTCCATCCTCTCGTTGAGATCTCATATTGCATGTCAACTGTGACTGGCAAATGGTACTCTTGTTGTTGTTATTGTTTTTTCTTGTGCTAGGAATGTGTTATTGTTGTTGTTGTATCGTAGTGAGCTAGCCTAGCGGCGGCTTGGTCTTAGGTTAAGTTGTTGTATCCTTGTGATCACCTAGCTTAGGTTGTCTACACGAAACTGCCCGACCTAACCTAGCGTCGTTTCTCGAAGGAAGGGGTGATCCACGGGATGGGAGAGCGACATGATTGGCTCGCGGGGATGTTACATTGTATAACTTTATAAAAAAGTGTTACTTACATTTTTTGTATTTCGTGAACATTTTCTAAATGCCATACGCTTTTTTTTGAATGGTACACACATTTTCTAAAAATTGAGCGGACACATTCGTTGGGTCAGTGTTTGCGCGATTGGATATGGAGGGATAGGATTCAGGGGGCGATCCGTGGGATAGGAGAGGAGCGACGTAACTGGCTCGCGGGGTTGTTGTTCCGGATCACTGGCGTGGCGGAAACTGCTTCATCTGTAGCGGGTATCGCCGCATGGGCCGTGAGCTGTACGATGGGTGCCTAATCCGTGTGTGCTTGCTTTTCGTTTGCATGTAGCCGCATCGCGAAAACCTAAGATACAACATATAAAGACTTATGGCAGGGCTAAATACGGCGCCTCTCGACCGTCCGTGCCTGCCGTGCCATATGTATATACAGACCGTATTTTTGTTCCCCTCCCAAAACCATTTCCCCAAGTCATTTTTCACTCAAGTAGCCCACAACACTTAACTTCTTTTTGAGTAATTAACAGCGCTGGTTTAGGTAGGGCAGTTTTCTGTCAAGGATGGTTCAGGGGTGTGTATCCGCGGGGACGGAGACAGGGGGCCTCGACCTCGAGTTGCATTTCGGCATGCCGTCCGCGCTGATCGCCCACAACTTCGACCAGAACGTCGACCTCACATTGTTCACCGACCCGATCGCAATGGAGGCCGGCACGGTCTTTTCCGGCACGATCCCAGTGGAGAACGTCGCAGTCGCGGAGGTGGAAAAGGGTAACGAGCACCATCTTGCCATCGTCGTGTGCAAGGGCCCGGTGGGTGGGTACGACGCGGTGACTAGGGTGGGGAGCTCGTTGTTTTGGCACCAGCCGCACTGACTGAGCTGCAGAGCGATCTCACCATCGCGTCGTGTATGAGGGTCCGGTGGACGGACTACCAAACACGAAGCAATCTGTCCATGTTTGTCTTATATGATTTCAAACCATGGCGGCACCTAAATTGAATACTAATTGTACAACTTCAATACAAGCATTGCATTTATCACTTCTATTATAAGTCGCTGATTCTAGATCGACATTGTAGTTACACTGGTACGTGAGGCGCCCTTCGTTTATACAATCGTAACAAAGAATGGCGTATCCACTACATAAGTTTTATCATGTTTAAAATTTCTCAAATACATGATTTCTTTCAATTATATGTTTTGCTGTCTAGTTTTTCTCATACTCATCTGTATAATTTTTTCTATACATCTAAAACAAGTTCTTACACACATTTAACATTTTCTACATGATTAACATGTTCTTGAACATATTTGGCCTACGTGTTAAATATTTTTTGAATACACATTCAATTATTTTTGGAAATGATACAAAACATTTTTTTAACTATGCAAGCATTTTTTACATATTGTAAGTTTTCTATAATGTCACAAACATATTTTTGAAACACGTGAACATAGTTGTAAATGTAACATACATTTCTTTGAATGCTACCAAATATATTTTTGGAATTACATGAACATTTTTGTTAAATTGCTTCACATTTTAATGAAATTTGTGAACATTTTCTAAATGTCACATGCATTTGCTACATACCCATTTCCCCGTATATACAAAAAGTCATTTTCCCTTTCCCCTTTCCCCTTTCCTGCAGCCGACAGCCGACGGGGCTAGTAGAGCTCGCCAGTGAGGAGTGATGGCGGTGGGTCGTAGCGAGAAGGCGGATGCGCGTGGATCGGTCGGGACGGCGGCGGATGGACTCGACCTCGAGCTGCGTTTCGGCCTGCCCTCCGCGCCGATCGGGTACGGCATCGATCTCGCGCTCTTCGCCGGCCAGATCCCTGAGGAGAGCGTCGCGGTTGCGGAGGTGGAGAGGGCGGGCGATCTCGCCATCGTGGGCCCGGTGGAGAGCGCCGCGGCCGCGGGGGTGGAGAAGGCGAGCGATCTCGCCATCGTGGTCTACGATGGCTCGGTGCGCGGGGACGACGTGCCGCCCGCGGTGACCGAGAGCGTCGCCGTGGCAGAGGTGGACAAGGCAAGCGATCCTGCCATCGTGGTCTACGAGGGCCAGGCGGATGGGGACGACGCGCCGCCCGCGGTGGGGGAGCTCGGGGTTTTGGCGACCCCGGATGACGAGCCGCAGGACGAGAAAGTCGAGGCCGGGCAGATCGTCCCGGCCGGCAGCACTGGCTCCACCGCGCTCACGCTGTGCCACCTCCCCCTGCAGCAGGTGCAGCCCGGCCGCAAGATCCTGCTGTTACCCTGGGCCGGCCGCGGCGCACGCTAGTCGCGGAGCAGGGTCGTCGCCGCCGCGCCTGACCCAGCCCTGAATTCCGCCGACACGGTGCGGGCGTGGATGCGCGTCGAGCTAGAGGAGAGCCACCACCTCCCAGCGACCTGCTGCTGAGCTACATCGGCGAGAAGGTTTTGAGTCAGTCGGACATGAACTCCGGACAGGCGCACTTCCTCCTTACGGCCAGTGCAGACGCCCGCCTCCGCGCCTTCCTCAACCCCGTCGAGATCGCGCCGTGCGGCTTCCACAATACCGAGCACCAGGCAAAGAGGACAAGGATCCCCGGAGAAAGAGCCAGGCCGACGATGTACACGGGGGTGCCGTTGTCCGTCTACGAGAGCAGCGGCTGGGGACATGGCGTCTCTGACCAGCTGAAGCTGAACAAGTTCCACCGCAGCGGCTGCACCATGATCAACGGTTGGAGGTACGGGCGCTTCATGAAGTTCTGCGGCCTGAAGGCGGGCGACGGCGTCGAGGTCTGGGCGTTCCGGTGGCCGCCTGAGCTCCGTCCGTGCCTTCTCATCGCCAAGAGGGACGGCGTCCGCCCCGCCCGAAACCCATAGCGTCTGCAATCCTCTCGCCGGGGATACTGCATCTCAACTGCCTACCAGATGGTATCGATTGCAAGCCAATTTAGGAAACGATTTCATGTTTCATGTTGTTTTGTGGGATAATTTCATGTTGTTGTTGTATCGTACTACTAGTGGACTAGTGGTACCTGTCTCTTTTCGGTCTGACTACCATTTCAACTTTAGGAAAGAGATCATCTCGAATTCATGTTGTTATGTATCGATCTTAGCTAACTCTCCTTAATTATCGTTCGAGTACAAATCCATGTGAAAACATTATGTTTCAGTTATATATATGGATGCAATCTCATGTGTGACTTTG
The DNA here is from genome assembly GCF_018294505.1 of Triticum aestivum. Taxonomy (NCBI): domain Eukaryota; kingdom Viridiplantae; phylum Streptophyta; class Magnoliopsida; order Poales; family Poaceae; genus Triticum; species Triticum aestivum. Next base: position 610,946,818 of record NC_057807.1, on the reverse strand, counting down.
AAATTGGCTTATGCGTACGAGTTATGGGGCATTTGCATGGTACATCTTTTTTTTGGTGGGTGGGGGGGTGGGGGGTGTAATTACGGGAGCTTTTATTCAACAAAGGAACTCATGTAACAATCAACCAATGAACTGCTAACCAGGAGCAATCCAACCTGTGATTAGATGGTTAGAGGGACAGTGGTATCCTCAGCCCATCAGGTTTAAATCTTGGTGCCTGCATTATTTCCGGTGACTTCGTAAATCATCAAGATGATATATATGCCGGCTCAGTTTCTCGAAGGTGCTCAGAGGGGTAGGGTGTATGTGTGTATTCATAGGGTGAGTGTATGCGTCTATATATGAGCGCTTGCGTATGTACTGTGTTAAAAAAAACTGCTAAACAGGAAGTTACAAAAGCGCACATGCACACCAGAAATAATTTGGGGCGCGTTTACCTTAGGAATGGCTTAACTTGGCGCACACGTATATTGGGCAGTTACAAGGCGCACACGCACCCTAGAAATAAGTTGGCACACACTTACCCTAGAAATAACTTGGCACACACGTATGCAAAACTATCTAAATGATACATATATTTTCTTATTAACTGCTTAACGGGTATATGTTTTGAAAGATTATATTGTAACTAGTATTTTTCATGACAAACTCGTAGAAAAATTCAATTATTTTTGGAAAAGATACAAAACATTTTTTAATTATACAAGCATTTTTACATACTGTAAGTTTTCTATAATGTCACAAACATATTTTTGAAACACGTGAACATAGTTGTAAATGTAACATACATTTTCTTTGAATGCTACGAAATATATTTTTGGAATTACACGGACTTTTTTGTTAAATTACTTCACATTTTAATGAAATTAGTGAACATTTTCTAAATGTCACATGCATTTTTTAATGGTACATACATTTTCTAAAAGTTGAGTGGAGAAGTCCGTTGGGTGCGCGTTCGTGGGTGGGGGGGTTGGAATAGTGAGAGGATGGGTGACCGACCGGGAAGTTAGACGATTTGAAATGATGAGGGGTGATTAGAGCAATGACGAGCGGTGATTAGAGACTAAATCGTCAAATAATTCAGAAAATAAAAAATAAAAAAATCGCGGCTCGTGCCACGTGGTGGGCCTTTGGCACCGTTTCGTGCAGAACCGGTACTAAAGAGGGGGGGGGGGTCTTTATATTTTCCCCACCCTTTAGTGTCGGTTATATAACCGGCACTAAACGGCCTTATGAACCGGAGCTATAACCCGGTTCTGCACTAGTGAATTGACGTCCCAACCACGTTCCTGGCTAGTTACTTTGACTCGCTTGCCCTTCTTAAGTTTGATCCTAATGCGGACTTTGTCAAGGGTAAGATGCGGGTTAACCACAGTTTTCCAATGATGCATGCCACATGTGATAGTAACGCAATTTCACGCATCCCTTGGCTGCCTCCTTGTCAAGGACGAGTTAAGCTAAACACGGATGGCTCCATCCTGAGTGGAAAGGCGGGAGTTCGCTTGGTGCTTCGGAACCATCTGGGAAGCATAATATTTAGTGCTTGCGGATATCTTGGCGACTATGATGATGTGCTGGAATCTTAATTTCTTGCTATTCGAGAAGGGTTTAGCTTGGCAGCGCAATCGAGTACTCTACCCATTGATGTTGAGTCCGACTGCTTGGAGGCCGTTTCCACGGTGTTGAAAAGTGGAAGCAATTTATCTAAATACTCTTTCTTGATCAGAGAGATAAAACAGAGTATGGGGGAATATAATTCTTCTACTACTCATATCCGTCATACAAGCAATAGTGTAGTCATGTTATGGCAAATTTTGGTAGAGGCCAGCGTCGTACCATGGTTTGGCTTGCTTCGGGTCCAAATGAGGTCTTAGATATCGTCTTTCGAGATTGCAATCCCTAATTATTTTGAGTAATAAAAAATTACTATTTCATAAAAAAGTGTCACATACATTTTTTAAAGTTTGTGAACATTATCTAAATGTAGCATGCATTTTTTGAATGGTACTGATATTTTCTAAAAGTTGAGCGGATGGGGCTCCGCCGGATGGGAGAGGACCGATGTGACTGGCTCGCGGGGGTTGTGCTCGCTCAGCTCGTCAAAAGGTAACGTAGCCGCGTGCGCGCCGCTCCGTTATGAAGCCGGAGCCCTAGATACATCCTACGGCGCAACCTCCATCGTTTGTCCTATGCCGGCGTATTGCCAGGTCATTTCCAGCCCAGAAACATTTCTACCCGAAACAATTCCCCCTGTGCCGCGGCGCTCACCAGCTAGCTTCGACCTCAAGTAATAACGGAGCTAGGGTAGCTTCGGTCATGTCGATCAAGGATGAGGATGACTGAGGGGCGTCGTGGATCCGTGGGATGGCCGCCGAGGGGCTCGACCTCGAGCTGCACCTTGGCCAGCTGTCCACGCGGATCGCGTTCGACCTCGACCTCAACGTCGACCTCTCGCTCTTCGCTGACCTGATTCCGGTGGAGAATCTCACCCTCGTCGTCTATGAGAGCCAGGTGGCGGTGGCTGGGGACGACGTGCCGGCACCAGTGCCATCCGCGGTGACCGAGAGCATTGTTGTTGAGGACGTGGAGATGAGGGCCCTCGTCATGTACGAGGGCCAGGCGGGCGGCGACGACATGCCGGTGCCCCCTACGGTGACCGAGAGCACTGTGGTCACGAATGTGGAGATGGGGGCCCTCGTCGTCTACGAGGGCTCTGCGGCCGGGGACGGCGAGGTGACCGAGGTCGGGGTTTTGGCCACGCTGGACGACGAGCCACAGGGCAAGGCTGGGCAGATCGTCTCGGCCGGCAGCGCCGACCCCAGTGGCGCTGGAGCTGTGCCCCCTCCCCCTGCAGCAGCCGCCGCCCGGCGTCGGGACCCCATGAGCCAGTCGAGCCGGAGGGCCGACATGGTGCGGGCATGGGTGAGTGGCCAGCTCTAGAAGAAACACGGCCTCCCCAGGCACCTGCCGCTGAGCTACATCGGGGAGAAGGTCCTGAGCAAGTCGGACGTGAACCCACAGCACGCTCGCTTCCTCCTCCCGGCACGCGCACGCGCCCGCCTCCCCGCCTTCCTCTACCCCGCCGAGATCACCGCGTGCGGCTTCAACCAGGGTGAAAGCCAATTAGGTCCCCGGGGTGAGAGCCAGGCCGACGACATACCTGGGCGTGTCCTTGTCCGTCTACATCAGCAACGCCTGGGGTCCTGGCCGCAAGTCTGACCACCAGAAGCTGAATAAATTCCACCGGAACGACACCACTGCCATCAACGGTAAGGGGTACAGGAGCTTCATGGTTGACTGCGGCCTGGAGGCCCGCGACGGTGTTGAGGAGTGGGTGTTCCGTTGGCCGCCTGGATCCGTTCGTGCCTTCTGATCGCCAAGAATGACGGCGTCAAAAATCTAGCTCTTCAGAAAAAGAACTACCTCGCCCGCTCCCGCGACTAGGTAGCTAGGGTTCCGCCCCTTCCCCTCCCGCCGCCGCCGGCCCTCCCGCCGCCGCCGGCCGCTGGCCTCGCGTCCCGTCCTCGTTCCCTTCCTCCCTTCGCCTCCCCCCGTCGAGATCCGCCTCACGCCGGCTCCCCGGGAGGTTGTCGCGGCGGAGCTCGAGCTCATCTCCAGCGGGCCCCCTCCTCCCCCGTATCCCCCCCGCCACCACCGGCCCTCGCCACCGGCGCTGGCCCGGGTGGTACCGGCGGCGGCGGGCCTTCTCGTCCCCGTGCGCTCGTGCTCCCTTCCCGGGGCAGGGAGGCGGCGGCGGTGCAGCTCGGCCTGGCTGCGGTCCGGCTGCCCTGCGGCGGCGGCCGGCGGCAGGCGTGGTGTCGGCGTCGCTCCTTGGCGGCGGGGCGATGTGGTGGTGTCGGGTGGCTGTCGTGGCGACCCCGGCCCAGATCTGGGCCTGGCCGGCCCCATCTGGGTCCTAGCGGGCCGGCCCCCCGGCGTGGCCTCGTTGTCCGCGGCACGGTGAGGAGGAGGAGCGGCTCGGATTTGGGGCATCGGCATCGACGGCGTGCCGGCAGCAGCGCGAGGGCGGGAGCTATACGGGCCCATGAGGGCTCGGCCAGGCAGGCCCAAGGGCCTGGTGTGCTCCTGCTATTGCGTCCGGACGGCTACCGTCGCGGACGGTGGAGGTGGGGCCCTCCCGCGTGCCGACGGTGCTGATGCCCTAGTCCCGGCTTTGATTCTTCGCCGCGCTGTCCTCACTTCGCGGTGCCGTGGTGAGACGGAGTGGGGGCCTCATGGCCGCGTTGGCGCAGGGTGGTGGTTGGTTTGGTGGCTGGATCCGGAGCGCCCGAGGTACAGGTTGGGATCCGGGGAAACCCCTGTCGGTGAGGCCAACACCGGCGTGGTGGCGCCTGTGGGTGCCACCTGACCTTCCGGGAGGGCGTCGGGGGCTACCCTTCCTTTCGCCTCGTTGTGTATCCGGGGAAACCCTTGGCAGCAGCTTCGTCATCATCGCGATCCTTCTTGGAGGTGTTGATAGGTGCCGGAGCTTCGGAGTCTTGGAGCCTTGTGGAAGATCCCGGTGGGCGCAGCGATCGCGAGGCTTCTTCGTTTTTGTTGATCCGCCGTTGTCGGCATTTGTTTCTTTTGCTCTTTCTCTGTCGTTTTTTTTGGCGTGACTATGCTGCTTCCGCCCCAGGACCTATTTCTGTATGGTTCGTTTAGTTGCTTTGTATACAAAGCGGGGAACCCTTCTTCGGCAGAAGGACGGCGTCCGCCCTGCCCAAAACCCGTAGAGTGTGTAGTTCGATCCTCTCGTTGGGATCTCATATTGCATGTCAACTGCGTCTGGCCGATGGTACTCTCCGGTCGTAGTGAGCTATGGCCTAGCGGTCTCTTGGTCTTTGGTGAAGTTGTTGTATCTTAGTGATCAGCTAGCTCTCATTAAATATGTTGCAAGTACAATTCTGATTATGAATGCAATCTTTTCTATAACATTGTACTTACACTGGTAGGTGAGACACCCTTCATTTTTACAATCGTAGCAAGGATTGGTGTGCATAATCGTACATGTTTAACATTTTTCAAATACATGTTTTTTAAATATATTTTTGCTGCCTACTTTTTTCATACACATTTGTATACGTTTTGTATATATCTAGAACATTTTTTAACATGATTAACATTTGTCAAATACTTCCTCTGTCCATAAATACTTGTCAGAGAAATGGATGTATTAGCTCTAGATACATCCATTTTTGTTCATTTTTCTGATGATTAACATGTTTTGAACCTTTTTTGGACTACGTGTTAAATATTTTTTGAATACACATTGAATTAACTTTTGAAATGATACAAAACATTTTTTAAATTATGTGAACATTTTTTATGTTGTATGAATATTTTTTATGAAATGTCACAGACATATTTTTGAAACACATGAACATAGTTTTAAATATAACGTAAATTTTGTTTGAATGCTAAGTTTTGTTTAGAATTACACAAACATTATTTTTTTGAAACGCATGAACATAGTCTGGCCTGATCCGCGTGTTCATCGGAAGGTAGCCTAGCTGTGTGTGCCCCACTCCGTTGTGAAAACCGAAACCCTAGATACATTGTCCTCCACTGCCCGTCCTGCACCGTGCCATATGTATATACTCTGCATACTGGATTTGGGTCAAGTCAAACTTTGCAAAATTTGACCAAATTTATTTTTAAAAATATCAACACCTACGATACAAAATATACAAACTATGAAACTACATTTTATAAAAAATCGAACAATATTGATTTGGCATTGTCAATATTGAAACTTTTGTCTATAAGTTTCATCAAAGTAAAGATACTTTAACTTCGAAGATAACTTATATGCAGACTCAAAAGGACCGGAGGCAGTATATATACAACCGTATTGCCAAGTCATTTCCACCCAAAAGAATTTTCCCGGTGTGACGGCGCTTACTATCTAGCTTCGACCTCGGGTAACGGTGCTAGTGTAGTTTCGTGTCAATCGAGGACGGCGGCCGAAGGCTAGACCTCGAGCTGCACCTCGGCCTACCATCCTCGCAGACCGCGTTCGATGTCGACCTCAACGTCGACCTTATGCTCTTCGCCGGCCCAATCCCGGCGGAGAATCTCGCCCTCGTATTGTACGAGGGCCCGGTGGCAGTGGGTGGACAAGGCATAAAACCATCCGCCCGTATTTGCCTCAGCGACAAGCAGAAAAGTATGCATGCCATTAATGAACCCGGGAGAGCATCGATCATCATACATCCATTGTCGGCTCATATCTTCATTATACACAACACCGAATAGACCAAATTAATACAAGTTCATACATAAAGTTCATATACAACACTTAATTAAATGCAACATACAAATAACTCTCTAGCTAAAGAATTTAAATGCAACAACAAATGCGATCAAGATCGCAACTAAGGTAACAATTGATCCACCAGCATAATGATACCAAGCCACACTATCAATGGCATATTTTCTAATCTTTCTAATTTTCAACCGCATTTTCTCCATCTTGATCTTGTGATCATCGACGACATCGGCAACATGCAACACCAATTCCATCTTCTCCCCCTCGATTCTTTTCAATTTTTCTTTCAAATACTCGTTTTCTCTTTCAACTAAATTTAACCTCTCGACAATAGGGTCGGTTGGAATTTCCGGTTCACATACCTCCTAGATAAAAATATCTATGTCAACTTGATGGTCATAATTTGTCATAAACACGAAATGCAACAACTAGTTTTAAAAGAGAATATACCACATCCGAATCATAACATGGACGAGGGCCGACGGGGACGGATATCAAAACCATGGCACTATGTATAACAAACAACGTACGGGTAAGACAATTATACGAGTAACTATATATCCAAATCACACAAACATCAATTTGGTAATGTAAAACATTCATGAACAAGAGCCTCACCACAAGGTGGTGCCGGAGACGGGACGGTGCGGGCGATCGACGGTGGTTACGACGGAGATTTAGAAGGCACTAAGTAAACCACACCTACATATGCAAACTAAGTGTTATTTTTGACCTCAAATTGCATATAAATCAAATACTAGCACATATAATTCCTCCCAAATTACTAAACTCACAAATGAATCACTATACAAAGCATTGCAAGAGCTAATCTAGCAATGAGAGATGAAAGGACAAAGTTGCTAACCTTTGTGGTCATTTGAATGGATGGGGGCCTTCAAATCTTGACAAATTTTGGGCAAAATTTGTGATGAGTTCGAGGAAGAGAGGGGAAGAACAGAGGAAGTGAGGGGAAAGGGGAAGAACAGAGGAGCTCGGGTCGACGAAGGGTTTATGTACGACGACCTTTAGTACCGGTTCGTGCCACGAACCGGTACTAAAGGTGCTGGGGGGGGGGGGGGCAGACTGACAACATCCTGCCACCACTCTCTTTAGTACCGGTTCGTGGCACGAACCGGTGCTAAAGATTCACCATGAACCGGTACTAATGATAGCGGCCGGCTAGCCGTTGGAACCGGCACTAATGTTCACATTAGTGCCGGCTCAAAAACAAACCGGCACTAATGTGTCTCACATTAGGTCCTTTTTTTACTAGTGAACCACAATAAACAATGTGTACCATCTGATGACAAGGCATGTCAGGTAAAGGTAAAGAAAGACCAAACTAAACAAATCTTAACAACTACGTAAACAAAACATTAAGCAATGAACACCTTCCTTTACAAAGGTTCATACCTTCTTGCCGGTGTGCATCCCTTCAAATGCAACTAAGCGCTCGGCCGGCTCGTCGTGTTCGCACAAAACATTCACATCGGTGTCAGGGCCATTGAAATTCGGATCGTGCATCGTACATGGAAGCTGCAGGAGCAAGCAAAGATAAACCTACGTTCAGCTCGAGCTCATTCACAAAATCCCCAAATCACTAACCCTAACCCTAACCCTAGCTGTAGCAAACTGACCTTGATGATGCCATCGCAGGAGGAGGAGATGTTCATGACTGAATCCTCACTGGTCTCGTCGCTCCACGACACCATGGCCATGGGGGAGCAGCAGAACGGCGGTTGGCGTTGTGGCGGCGTCGGGGTAGAAGAACAGAGTGAGGAGAGGAGAGCAGAGTGACGATAGGAGAGGGCGAGGCAGAGGAGAGAGCTGGATTGAGCTGGTTTCTATCGGCGGACCGGCACAGTAGCACCGTTAGACGGCGTCAGCTCACGGCCGTGAGCCACGTCGACAAGACAGGGTCCCACCTGTCATAATAGTGCTTAAACTGCCCGAACAGGAGGTTTGGTGCTTTCTGCAAAAGATTAGGAAAAAAATCAGTGTTTTCTGAAGGAAAAACATAGAAGGGTGTTTTTTGCAAACCTAAGCTGAAATGTGGTGGTTTTGTGCAATTCACTCTGCCACTGGACATTCAGGAGATTTGCAAGATTTATCCTTCACCTCGTTTGGGTGACGACTTCTTGGCCTGGGCCCCGGAACGCATTGGTATTTCCTCTGTACATAGTTCCTATTGGCTGGCTGCTGATGATGTTAATTGCTCTTTATTCCCTTCTACGAGCAGTTCGCCGGATGGATGCAGGGACGCTTGGAATTTGATCTGGTCGTGTCCAGCAGCATCGAAAGTCCTTTCCTTTGCCTGGCGAGCAGCTACAGATTCATTAGCATCTTGGCTGAATAAAGAGCGCAGATCGCTGGAGTTGTATGGTACTTGCCCTATTTACGGAAGAGAGGATGAAGACTCCATTCATGTTTTATGTGTTTGTGACAACGCCCGGTGTCTATGAAAGGCTTGCCAAAGATCTGGGAACTGTCGGAGATAACTAGCATCAAACGCCGTGATTATTGGTTTATTCAGCTAATGTGTGATGTGAAAAACATGTTCCTGTCCGTGTGCTTATGCTTCTCCGCAGGTTATGGCATGCACAGAATGAACAGGTGCATGCAAAGCCAGCCCCTCCAATTGAAGTCCCAACCAGGTTCCTGGCTAGTTACCTGGACTCGCTTGCCTGTCTTAAGCTTGATCCTAATGCTGACATTGTCAAGGATAAGATGCTTGTTAACCATAGTTTCCCAATGATGCATTGCCACATGTGATAATAATGCAAGTTCAAGCACCCCTTGGCTGCCTCGTTGTCAAGGGCGAGTTAAGCTAAACACGGATGGCTCCATCCTGTGTGGAAAGGCGGGAGTTGGCATGGTCCTCGGAGACCATCTGGGAAGCATAATATTTAGTGCTTGCATATATCTTGGCGACTGTGATGATGTGCTGGAATATAAATTTCTTGCTATTCGAGAAGGGTTTAGCTTGGCATTGCAATGGAGTACTCTACCCATTGAGGTTGAGTCCGACTGCTTGGAGGCGGTTTCCATGGTATTGAAAGGTGGAAGCAATTTATCTAAATACTCTTTCTTGATCAGAGAGATAAAACATAGTATGGGGGGACATGACTCTTGTACTCCCTTCATACCATAATGTAGTGCACCCGCGTTTCCCCAAATCCAAGTTTGGCCATAAATTTAACCAACGAGACCGACTGCGGATGGAGCAAAAATTATATCACGGAATTCATATCGAAAATACGAATTCGGTGATATAATTTTTGCTCCCGCCGCAGTCGGTCTCGTTGGTTAACTTTACGGTCGAATTTCGATCTCGGAAAGCACGGGCGCACTACATTGTGGAATGGAGGGAGTATTACTCATATCCGTCGTATTGGCAATGGTGCTAGTCATGCTATGGCAAACTTTGGTAGAAGCCAGGGTTGTAACATGGTTCGGCTTGGTTCGGGCCCAAATGAGGTCTTAGATATTGCCCTACGAGATTGTAATCCCTAATTCTGAGTAATAAATAGTTATTTCGCAAAAAAGTGTCACGTACATTTAAAAAAATCATAAACATTTTCTAAATGTCACATGCATTTTTTGAATGGTACTAAAAGTTTCTAAATGTTGAGCGGACACATCCGTTGGGTTTGCTTTCGTTCGATTGGATATGAGGGCTCCGTGGGATGGGAGAGGAGCGACGTGACTCGCTCGCGGGGATCATGCTCGCTTAGTTCGTCTGAAAGTAGCCTAGCCGTGTGCGCGCCACCCGTGGCACGGCGCTCACCAGCTACTTCGACCTCGAGTAGTTTCATTCGTGTCGATCGAGGAGGAGGATGGCCGAGGGGCGTCGTGGATCCGCTCCTGGGACGGCCGCCGAGGGGCTCAACCTGGAGATGCACCTCAGCCTGCCGTCCGCGTGGATTGCGTTCGACCTCGACCTCAACGTCGACCTCTCCCTCTTCGCCGGCCCAAGAGAAGGTTTGTTTGGGTTCGACGGTTGGAGTTGGCCCAAGAGAATTAATCCAGTCAAAACGAACGTCCGTTTAGTGTCGACGGTTGGAGTTGGCCCAAGAAAAGGGACCGAAATTTGAGTCAGTACGCAAGATCAATTATGGTTGCAGTCTTCAAACCGGTGATATCATATCACAGCTAGGAATCGCGTCAACGGATGTTCAGCAACATACTTATTCAGATATAACAAAGTGTACTACGTATATTGCAGAAACGACAAAGTCTAATCATTCATTCCGCGGGCTAGAAAGCCATCCAAGTCCAACACATCCATCCGTTAGGTGGGTGAGCGAGTGGGTATGGGTAACAAATGAGGCGGGGATGGAGGCGTGGGCTCGAGCATCCGGTCGGGGATAGACGGCTGGATCTGGGCATCCGGTTCAGGGGGGTCGATCCATGGGACGGTGAAACGAGCGACTGATTGGCTCGCGGCGCCGTGGGTCCGGATAGCTGGCGCTGGCGTGGTGGAAGCTTCTCCGTCGGTTCGCTCCTCCTTGGCTGATCTGCGTACGTTCGCTTCGTGCGGAGGTAGCCGTGTGCGCCGCGCGCCGCTCCGTCACGAAACCCTAGCCACAATCCATCCTGCGCTGCTTGCGCCATACGGCGTATTGCCAGGTCATTCCATCCCGAAACAATTCTCCCCGTGCCGCGGCGCTCACCACGTACCTAGCTTCCACCTCGAGTAGTAACAGTCGGCGCTAGGGCAGTGTCGTCCAAGGAGGAGAATGGCCGAGGGGCATCGTGGATCCGCGGGGACGGCGGCCGAGGCGCTCGACACTTTTAACATTTGTCTACAGGATGGACCTGTTTTTGAACATAGTTGGACTACGTGTTACATAGTTTTCGAATACACATGGAATTATTTTTTGAAATTATACAAAATATTTAATAATGCGAATATTTTTTACATTGTATAATTATTTTTTCTAAAATGTCACAAACATATTTTTGAACCGCTTGAGCATGGTTTTAAATGTAATGTGCATTTTCTTTGAATGCTACGATTTCTTTATTTTGAATTACACGAACATTTTTGTTACATTGTATAACATTTTTAAAAAGTGTCACGTACAATCTATGTCCACATTTCAGCTATCGAACCCTTCAAATCATCCATTCTATTTGGGGGATCCTGCCCGGAGGATACAATAGAAGTGATAAAAAATGTATTGGGTGTCACATCTTCTGACTTCGAGGAGATATACCTGGGTCTGCGAACACCTGATGGTCTATTGACTAAGGGCAAGCTTAAAGATTTGCAAGTTAAGTTGAGTAAGTGATTGTTTTCTTTTGATGGGCATCCTATGCAGGCTGGCAAAGAAGCTTTGATTAAGTCAGTTGCTGAGTCAATCCCTACCTTTATTATGAGTGTGTTCAAGTTCCCATTTGGTGTTTGTGATGACCTGAACACGTATGGTTCGGAACTATTATTGGGGAACGGAGAAAGGTAAAGGAAGGCCCAAGTCAAAGGGGGCCTCGGGTTTAGGGATTTTCGAATCTTCAATCAAGTTCTGTTGACGAGACAAGCCTGGCGTCTCTTGATTTTTCCGGACAGCTAATATGCAAGACTGCTCAAAGCCAAGCATTACCCAAGTGGACGCTTAGAGGACACAGTGTTTTCGGGAAAGCCGTCTCAATCGTGGCACGGCGTTTGTCACGTGCTAGAGCTCCTGAAGAAGGGGCTGGTTTGGCTGCTGATGAGGTTAGTTGCTCTCTATTCCCTTCCACGAGCAGGTCACCGGATGGACACAGGGATGTTTAGAATCTGATTCGGTCATGTCCAGTACCACTGAAAGTCATATCCTTTGTCTGGCGAGCAGCTACAGATTCGTTTGCAACTTGGCTGAATAAAGAGCGCAGATCGCTGGAGGTGTATGGTACTTGCCCTATTTGCGGAAGAGAGGATGAAGACTTCTTTCATGTGTTATATGTCCGTGACTACGCCCGGCGTTTATGGAAGGCCATGTCAAAGATCTAGGAACTGCCGGACTTAACTAGCATCAAACGCGCCATGATGATTGGTTTATTCAGCTAATGTGTGATGTGAACAGACAGGTCGGGTTCCGTGTGCTTATGCTTCTCTGGAGGGTGTGGCACGTACGGAATTAACTGGTGCACGCAAAGACATCCCCTTCAATTGACGTGCCAACCACGTTCCTGGCTAGTTACTTTGACTCGCTTGCCCGTCTTAAGTTTGATCCTAATGTGGACTTTGTCAAGGGTAATATGCGGGTTAACCACAGTTTTCCAATGATGCATGCCACATGTGATAGTAACGCAATTTCGCGCATCCCTTGGCTGCCTCCTTGTCAAGGACGAGTTAAGCTAAACACGGATGGCTCCATCCTGAGTGGAAAGGTGGGAGTTCGCTTGGTGCTTCGGAACCATCTGGGAAGCATAATATTTAGTGCTTGCGGATATCTTGGCGACTATGATGATGTGCTGGAATCTTAATTTCTTGCTATTCGAGAAGGGTTTAGCTTGGCAATGCAATCGAGTACTCTACCCATTGATGTTGAGTCCGACTGCTTGGAGGCCGTTTCCATGGTGTTGAAAAGTGGAAACAATTTATCTAAATACTCTTTCTTGATCAGAGAGATAAAACATAGTATGAGGGAACATGACTCTTCTATTACTCATATCCGTCATACAAGCAATAGTGTAGTCATGTTATGGCAAACTTTGGTAGAGGCCAGCGTCGTACCATGGTTTGGCTTGGTTCGGGTCCAAATGAGGTCTTAGATATCGTCTTTCGAGATTGCAATCCCTAATTATTCTGAGTAATAAAGAATTACTAATTCGCAAAAAAGTGTCACATACATTTTTAAAGTTCGTGAACATTATATAAATGCATGCATTTTCTGAATGGTACTGATATTTTCTAAAAGTTGAGCGGACGGGGCTCCGCTGGATGGGAGAGGACCGACGTGTGCTCGCGGGGGTCGTGCTCGCTCAGTTCGTCAGAAGGTAACCTAGCCGCGTGCGCGCCGCTCCGTTATGAAGTCGAAGTCCTAGATACATCCTACGGCGCAACCTCCATCGTTTATCCTACGCCGGCGTATTGCCAGGTCATTTCCAGCCCAGAAACATTTCTACCCGAAACAATTCCTCCCTGGGTTGCGGTGCTCAGCAGCTAGCTTCGACCTCAACTAGTAACGGAGCTAGGGTAGCTTCGGTCATGTCGATCGAGGATGAGGATGGCCGAGGGCCGTCGTCGATCCGCGGGATGGCCGCTGAGGGGCTCGACCTCGAGCTGCACCTCGGCCAGCTGTCCACGCGGATCGCGTTCGTCCTCGACCTCCACGTCGATCTCTCGCTCTTCACCGGCCTGATTCCGGTGGAGAATCTCACCCTCGTCGTCTACGAGAGCCTGGTGGCGGTGGCTGGGGACGACGTGCCGGTGCCAGTGGCGTCCGCGGTGACCGAGGGCGCTGCGGTTGAGGACGTGGAGATGAGGGCCCTCGTCATGTACGAGGGCCCGGCGGGCGGCGACGACGTGCCGGTGCCGCCTACGGTGACCGAGAGCACTGTGGTCACAGATGTGGAGATGGGGGCCCTCGTCGTCTACGAGGGCTCTGCGGCCAGAGACGGCGAGGTGACTGAGGTCGGGGTTTTGGCCACGCTGGACGACGAGCCGCAGGGCGAGGCTGGGCAGATCGTCTTGGCCGGCAGCGCCGACCCCACTGGCGCTGGAGCTGTGCCACCTCCCCCTGCAGCAGCTGCCGCCCGGCGTCGGGACCCCGTGAGCCAGTCGAGCCGGAGGGCCGACATGGTGCAGGCGTGGGTGAGCGGCCAGCTCCAGAAGAAACACGGCCTCCCCAGGCACCTGCCGCTGAGCTACATCAGGGAGAAGGTCCTGAGCAAGTCGGACGTGAGCCCACAGCACGCTCGCTTCCTCCTCCCGGCACACGCACGCGCCCGCCTCCCCGCCTTCCTCTACCCCGCCGAGATCACCGCGTGCGGCTTCAACCGGGGTGAGAGCCAATTAGGTCCCCGGGGTGAGAGCCAGGCCGACGACATACCTGGGCGTGTCCTTGTCCGTCTACATCAGCAGCGGCTGGGGTCGTGGCCGCAAGTCTGACCGCCAGAAGCTGAATAAATTCCATCGGAACGACGCCACTGCCATCAACGGTAAGGGGTACAGAAGGTTATGGTTGACTGCGGCCTGGAGGCCCGCGACGGCGTTGAGAAGTGGGCGTTCCGTTGGCCGCCTGGATCCGCCCCGTGTTTTCTGATCGCCAAGAAGGACGGCGTCCGCCCCGCCCAAAACCCGTAGAGTGTGTACTTCGATCCTCTCGTTGGGATCTCATATTTTATGTCAACTGTGTCTGGCCGATGGTACTCTCCGGTCGTAGTGAGCTATGGCCTAGCGGTCTCTTGGTCTTTGGTGAAGTTATTGTATCTTGGTGATCAGCTAGCTCTCCTTAATTATGTTGCAAGTACAATTCTGATTATGAATGCAATCTTTTCTATAACACTGTACTTACACTGATAGGTGAGACACCCTTCATTTTTACAATCGTAACAAGGATTGGTGTGCATAATCGTACATGTTTAACATTTTTCAAATACATGTTTTTTAAATATATTTTTGCTGCCTACTTTTTTTCATACACATTTGCATACGTCTTGTATATATCTAGAACATTTTTTAACATGATTAACATTTGTCAAATACTTCCTCTGTCCATAAATACTTGTCAGAGAAATAGATGTATTAGGTCTAGATACATTCATTTTTGTTCATTTTTCTGATTATTAACATGTTTTTGAACTTTTTTTGGACTACGTGTTAAATATTTTACGAATACACATTGAATTAAGTTTTCAAATGATACAAAACATTTTTTATGTTGTATAAATATTTTTTATAGAATGTCACAGACATATTTTTGAAACGCATGAATATAGTTTTAAATATAACGTAAATTTTGTTTGAATTCTATGTTTTGTTTAGAATTACACAAACTTTTTTTTGAAACGCATGAACATAGTCTGGCCTGATCCGCGTGTTCATCGGAAGGTAGCCTAGCTGTGTGTGCCCCACTCCGTTGTGAAGACCGAAACCCTAGATACATTGTCCTCCACTGCCCGTCCTGCACCGCCTCGTATGTATATACTCTGCAAAATTTGACCAAATTTATTTTTAAAAATATCAACACCTACAATACAAAATATACGAACTATGAAACTACATTTTATAACAAATCGAACAATATTGAAACTTTTGTCTATAAGTTTCATCAAAGTAGAGATACTTTAACTTCGAAGATAACTTATATGCAGACTCAAAAGGACCGGAGGCAGTATATATACAACCGTATTGCCAAGTCATTTCCACCCAAAAGAATTTTCCCGGTGCGACGACGCTTACTATCTAGCTTCGACCTCGAGTAACGGCGCTAGGGTAGTTTCGTGTCGATCGAGGACGGCGGCCGAAGGCTAGACCTCGAGCTGCACCTCGGCCTACCATCCTTGCAGACCGCGTTCGATCTCGACCTCAACGTCAACCTCATGCTCTTCGCCGGCCCAATCCCGGTGGATAATCTCACCCTCGTAGTGTACGAGGACCCGGTGGCGGTGGGTGGGACGGCGTGCCAGTGCCGCCCGGTGTGACAAAGAGCATTACGGTCATGGACATGGAGATGGGGGGCATAGTCATGCAGAAGGGCCTGGTGGGCAGGGACGATGCGGTCACCGAGGTTGGGGTTTTGGCCACGATGGACGAACAACACGTCTAGGCCGGCAAATCATCCTGGCTGGTGGGGACGCCGCGGTCACTGAGGCCAGGGTTTTGGCCACACTGGACAACGAGCACGTTGAGGCCGGGAAGATCGTCCCGGTCGGCATTGCCGACTCCACCGTGCAGGGTGTTGTGCCACCTCCCATGCAGCAGGTGCTGCCAGCGTGGGGATCCCATTGCTCCCCTGGGTAGAGAGCAGCGCACGCCTGTCAAGGAGGAGCAGGGCCGACATGGTGCGGGCATGGGGGCGCAACGAGCTCCAGAAGAAAAACCACCTACCCAGGGACCTACCGCTGAGCTACATCAGGGAGAAGGTGCTGAGCCAGTCGGACATGAACGCGTCTGCCATTGCACCTTCCTGTACGCCGCCGACAACTTACCAGGGCGTGTCCTTGTCCGTCTACAGAGCAACGTCCGGGCTAGTGGCCAGTCTCACTGCCTGAAGCTGAACAAATTCCATCGCTGCAACTCCACCAGCATCAACGATAAGGGGTACATGCGCCTCATGGTAGACTGCCGCCTGGAGGCGGGCGATGGCGTCGAGGTGTGGGATTTTTGGAGGCCACTTGGGATCCATCTGTGTCTTCTGGTCGCCAAGAATAACGACGCCCCCCCCCCCCCCCCGCCCGCCCGAAACACGTAGAGTGTGTAGCCTTCCATCCTCTCGTTGAGATCTCATATTGCATGTCAACTGTGACTGGCAGATGGTACTCTTGTTGTTGTTATTGTTTTTTCTTGTGCGAGGAATGTGTTATTGTTGTTGTTGTATCGTAGCGAGCTAGCCTAGCGGCGGCTTGGTCTTAGGTTAAGTTGTTGTATCCTAGTGATCACCTAGCTTAGGTTGTCTACAAGAAACTGCCCGACCTAACCTAGCGTTGTTTCTCGAAGGAAGGGGTGATCCACGGGATGGGAGAGCGACATGACTGGCTCGCGGGGATGTTACATTTTATAACTTTATAAAAAAGTGTTACTTACATTTTTTGAATTCCGTGAACATTTTCTAAATGTCATACTTTTTTTTTGAATGGTACACACATTTTCTAAAAATTGAGCGTACACATTCGTTGGGTCAGTGTTTGCGCGATTGGATATGGACGGATAGGATTCAGGGGCGATCCGTGGGATAGGAGAGGAGCGACGTAACTGGCACGCGGGGTTGTGGTTCCGGATCACTGGCGTGGCGGAAACTGCTTCATCTGTAGCGGGTATCGCCGCATGGGCCGTGAGCTGTACGATGGGTGCCTAATCCGCGTGGGCTTGCTTTTCGTTTGCATGTAGCCGCATCGCGAAAACCTAAGATACAACATATAAAGACTTATGGCAGGGCTAAATACGGCGCCTCTCGACCGTCCGTGCCTGCCGTGCCATATGTATATACAGACAGTATTCTTGTTCCCCTCCCAAAACCATTTCCCCAAGTCATTTTTCACACAAGTAGCCCACAACACTCAACTTCTTTTTGAGTAATTAACGGCGCTGGTTTAGGTAGGGCAGTTTTGTGTCAAGGATGGTTGAGGGGTGTGTATCCGCGGGGACGGAGATAGGGGGCCTCGACCTCGAGTTGCATTTTGGCATGCCGTCCGCGCTGATCGCCCACAACTTCGACCAGAACGTCGACCTCACATTGTTCACCGCCCCGATCGCAATGGAGGCCGGCACGGTCTTTTCCGGCACGATCCCAGAGTAGAACGTCGCAGTCGCGGAGGTGGAAAAGGGTAACGAGCACCATCTCGCCATCGTCGTGTACGAGGGCCCGGTGGGTGGGTACGACGCGGTGACTGGGGTGGGGAGCTCGTTGTTTTGGCACCAGCTGCAATGACTGAGCTGCAGAGCGATCTCGCCATCGCGTCGTGTATGAGGGTCCGGTGGACGGACTACCAAACACGAGGCAATCTGTCCATGTTTGTCTTATATGATTTCAAACCATGGCGGCACCTAAATTGAATACTAATTGTACAACTTCAATACAAGCATTGCATTTATCACTTCTATTCTAAGTCGCTGATTCTAGATCGACATTGTAGTTACACAGGTACGTGAGGCGCCCTTCGTTTATACAATCGTAGCAAAGAATGGCGTATCCACTACATAAGTTTTTTCATGTTTAAAATTTCTCAAATACATGATTTCTTTCAATTATATGTTTTGCTGTCTAGTTTTTCTCATACTCATCTGTATAATTTTTTCTATACATCTAAAACAAGTTCTTACACACATTTAACATTTTCTACATGATTAACATGTTCTTGAACATATTTGGCCTACGTGTTAAATATTTTTTGAATACACATTCAATTATTTTTGGAAATGATACAAAACATTTTTTTTAACTATGCAAGCATTTTTTACATATTGTAAGTTTTCTATAATGTCACAAACATATTTTTGAAACACGTGAACATAGTTGTAAATGTAACATACATTTCTTTGAATGCTACCAAATATATTTTTGGAATTACACGAACATTTTTGTTAAATTGCTTCACATTTTAATGAAATTTGTGAACATTTTCTAAATGTCACATGCATTTGCTACATATCCATTTCCCCGTATATACAGAAAGTCATTTTCCCTTTGCCCTTTCCCATTTCCTCCAGCCGACAGCCGACGGCGCTAGTAGAGCTCGCCAATGAGGAGTGATGGCGGTGGGTCGTAGCGAGAAGGCGGATGCGCGTGGATCGGTTGGGACGGTGGCGGATGGACTCGACCTCGAGCTGCGTTTCGGCCTGCCCTCCGTGCCGATCGGGTACGACATCGATCTCGCGCTCTTCGTCAGCCAGATCCCTGAGTAGAGCGTCGCGGTTGCGGAGGTGGAGAGGGCGGGTGATCTCGCCATCGTGGGCCCGGTGGAGAGCGCCGCGGCCGCGGCGGTGGAGAAGGCGAGCGATCTCGCCATCGTGGTCTACGATGGCTCGGTGCGCGGGGACGACGTGCCGCCCGCGGTGACCGAGAGCGTCGCCGTGGCGGAGGTGGACAAGGCAAGCGATCTTGCCATCGTGGTCTACGAGGGCCAGGCGGATGGGGACGACGCGCCGCCCGCGGTGGGGGAGCTCGGGGTTTTGGCGACCCCGGATGACGAGCCGCAGGACGAGCAAGTCGAGGCCAGGCAGATCATCCCGGCCGGAAGCACTGGCTCCACCGCGCTCACGCTGTACCACCTCCCCCTGCAGCAGGTGCAGCCCGGCCGCAAGATCCCGCTGTTACCTTGGGCCGGCCGCGGCGCACGCTAGTCGCGGAGGAGGGCCGTCGCCGCCGCGCCTGACCCAGCCCTGAATTCCGCCGACACGGTGCGGGCGTGGGTGCGCGATGAGCTAGAGGAGAGCCACCACCTCCCAGGGACCTGCTGCTGAGCTACATCGGCGAGAAGGTTTTGAGTCAGTCGGACATGAATTCCGGACAGATGCACTTCCTTCTTACGGCCAGCGCAGACGCCCGCCTCCGCGCCTTCCTCAACCCCGTCGAGATCGCGCCGTGTGGCTTCCACAATACCGAGCGCCAGGCAAAGAGGACGAGGATCCCCGGAGAAAGAGCCAGGCCGACGACGTACACGGGGGTGCCGTTGTCCGTCTACGAGAGCAGCGGCCGGGGACATGGCGTCTCTGACCAGCTGAAGCTGAACAAGTTCCACCGCAGCGGCTGCACCATGATCAACGGTTGGAGGTACAGGCGCTTCATGAAGTTCTGCGGCCAGAAGGCGGGCGACGGCGTCGAGGTCTGGGCGTTCCGGTGGCCGCCTGAGCTCCGTCCGTGCCTTCTCATCGCCAAGAGGGACGGCGTCCGCCCCGCCCGAAACCCATAGCGTCTGCAATCCTCTCGCCGGGGATACTGCATCTCAACTGCCTACCAGATGGTATCGGTTGCAAGCCAATTTAGGAAACGATTTCATGTTTCATGTTGTTTTGTGGGATAATTTCATGTTGTTGTTGTATCGTACTAGTAGTGGACTAGTGGTACCTGTCTCTTTTCGGTCTGACTACCATTTCAACTTTAGGAAAGAGATCATCTCGAATTCATGTTGTTATGTATCGATCTTAGCTAACTCTCCTTAATTATCGTTCGAGTACAAATCCATGTGAAAACATTATGTTTCAGTTATATATATGGATGCAATCTCATGTGTGACTTTGAAATTGGCTTATGCGTACGAGTTATGGGGCATTTGCATGGTACATCTTTTTTTTTGGTGGGGGGGGGGGGGGGGGGGGGGGGGGGGAGGGGTGGGGGGTGTAATTACGGGAGCTTTTATTCAACAAAGGAACTCATGTAACAATCAACCAATAAATTGCTAACCAGGAGCAAACCAACCTGTGATTAGATGGTTAGAGGGACAGTGGTATCCTCAGCCCATCAGGTTTAAATCTTGGTGCTTGCATTATTTCCGGTGACTTTGTATATCATCAAGATGATATATATGCCGGCTCAGTTTCTCGGAGGTGCAAAGAGGGGTAGGGTGTATGTGTGTATTCATAGGGTGAGTGTATGCGCCTATATAAGAGCACTTGCGTATGTACTGTGTTAAAAAAACTGCTAAACAGGAAGTTACAAAAGCGCACATGCACACTAAAAATAATTTGGGGCGCGTTTACCTTAGGAATGGCTTAACTTGGCGCACACGTATATTGGGCAGTTACAAGGCGCACACGCACCCTAGAAATAAGTTGGCACACACTTACCCTAGAAATAACTTGGCACACACGTATGCAAAACTATCTAAATGATACATATATTATCTTATTAACTGCTTACCGGATATATGTTTTGAAAGATTATATTGTAACTAGTATTTTTCATGACAAACTCGTAGAAAAATTCAATTATTTTTGAAAAAGATACAAAACATTTTTTAATTATGCAAGCATTTTTACATACTGTAAGTTTTCTATAATGCACAAACATATTTTTGAAACACGTGAACATAGTTGTAAATGTAACATACATTTTCTTTGAATGCTACGAAATATATTTTTGGAATTACACGGACTTTTTTGTTAAATTACTTCATATTTTAATGAAATTCGTGAATATTTTCTAAAAGCCAACGATGTGTGTGTGTGTCTATATATATATATATATATATATATATATATATATATATATATATATATATATATGTCTATATATATATATATGTATGTATATATTGTATTCCTGTAACGCTCCCAAAAGCTTCTCCACCAAGTAATTTTCCACTCAAGTAGCCAACGATGCTTAGCTTCATTTGAGTAATGGGGCTAAGTTAGGTAGGGCAGTTTCGTGTCGAGGATGGTTGAGGGGCTTGTACCTGCGGGGACGGCGGTCTGGGGTCCTGCACCTCGTGCTGCATTTCGGCATGCCGTCCGCGTGGATCACTCTCTAATATGACTTGAACGTTGACCTCGCAGTTTGGTCCGACACGATCCCGATGGGGGCCATCATGCTATTTGCCGGCCCAATCCCGGTGGAGAACATCGCGGCCGCGGAGGTGGAGGTGGGTAACATAAAATATCTCGCCAACGTGGTGCACGAGGGCCCGGTGGGCGGGAACGACGCGGCGATTGTGGTGGTTGAGCTCGGGGTTTTGGCGCTGGCCTTGCTGACTGAGATGCAAAGCGATCTCACCATTGTCGTATACGAGGCTCCAGTGGATGGACTCCAAACACGAAAACTTCGGCTAAATGGAATACTAATTGTACAACTATTGTCTCGTATATGATGCAGAGCGATCTCACCATTGTTAGCAACTTACAACAGAAGTGATAAAGGCAGAGCAATCTCACCATCTCGTATATGATGTCAAACCTCGGCAACTCCTAAATGGAATACTAAGGCTGTGTTTGATAGCAGAGGGTGAAATAAACCAAAGTATCCAAAAATGCAGTAATTTTGCCTGTAGTTGTGAGGAACCATGGTTTTACCGAAACACAGTATTTTGGAGTATTCACAATACATAGAACCTGTTTGGCTGTTGCCGTAGAATGCTGTAAATTTTGCTGCATAGCCGTTGCTTTCAAACACTCCAGCAGCTACCTAGCCGTTGCGTCAGACCAAGCACGCCCAGCTACCCGGTTTGTATACACACGCGAGAGAGGTTCAAGAAATCGCCAACGTATTCACACTTCCATCCTTACGGGACATAAGTATGTGAGAGAAGTTTTGGAGGGTCATGAATTGAGATGTAAAAGAGATTTTCGAATGGAAAAATATGTATTCCATAATTTGGTTAAGTGCTTCCGAGAGAGACAACTTTTACAAGATGAGAGGCTTGTTTCCGTGGAAGAACAAGTAGCAATATTCTTATACACCCTTTCGGCGAATGCAAGCAACCGTACTCTGCAAGGGCGATTTTGACATAGTGGTGAAACTATAAGTACATATTTCAATAAAGTGCTACAAAGCATCATGGCATTATCTGGACGGCTCATACAGTTGCCACCAATTAATGTTCCTTTAAAAGTTTCAAGCAACCCTAAGTTCATGTCGTACTTTCAGGTATGCATCTTGTAGTTATTACATATAATTTATAAATATTGTTACCTATTTCTCATCAGTATTTCTTATCTTCATGAAGGATTGTATCGGAGCAATTGATGGGACACATGTTCCGATTAGCATATCTCCGAGACTACAAGACCCATATCGCAATAGAAAAGGAACATTATCACAAAATGTCATGGTGGCATGTAATTTTGAAAATCAATTCGTCCATGTCAGTGCGGGCTGGGAAGGTTCAGCTTCTGATGCTCGAGTGCTACAAGATGCACTAGAAAACAATTTCTATGTGCCAGAGGGAAAATTTTATTTGTTTGATGCAGGATATGCATATACACCTAATTTTATTGCACCCTACCGGAATGTCAGGTACAAACAAGTTCTTCTATTTCAACAACTCTAAAGTGCAAATACACCTATCTTCATTATTTTTTGAAATTTCAGGTACCATTTGAACGAGCAAGCTAGATGCAACCAAAGGCCACAGAATGCTAAAGAGCTATTCAATCTCAGACATGCACAATTGCGTAATCACATAGAGCATATCATTGGCGTTGTGAAGAAGCGTTTCCCAATATTGAAGTGTGCTTCACATTATCCAATTGAATCTCAACCTGATATTGTCATAGCATGTTGTGCACTTCATAACTTTATTTGCAATCACGAGGGGGGAGAACAATGGTTTGACCAAGTTGGCTCCAATATTGACCCAACAAATATAGTTGATATTCCAAATGGGGATGCAAAATACAGAAGTGATGTACAATCTCTCAATGAGCGGTGTGCATTGGGTCATTCAAAAAGGGATCAAATTGCTGAATCCATGTGGAAAGACTACTGTGAGTATCTGCAGGAGCGCGCTAGAAGAAATAGTGCATGACTTGTGGAATTGTTGAAGCTAGAATAAAACTCATATGATCAGTAGAATCTTTTTTACAAAATAATGTACTAGCTTTCTCATTCATTAATAATGTACTTTACATTTTTATGAGTAGATATGTAATGTAAGATGCAACTATCAACCATAGTGTTGTGTCCTCTATAATACAATTTTCTTCTCAACAACTAATCAAACGCGCGACGCCCACAAAAAAAGTATTGCACTATACAGCACACATGTACTGCCACCTACACAGCAGGAGCACAAATAACATGGCAGAACTAACAAAAAATTTAAGGACTGTACTTTCATGAAAGGAATCAGAGCACCGTCAAAACCAAATTTAGTGCTGAAAAAATGTATGCTGAGATACATTGGTAATCCTCTTTTTATTCATGGCACAATACACATGTATGCTGAGATACATTCATGTTCCTCTTTTTATTCATGGCGCAGTGCACATTAATATCTTTTGAACAAAAGCATAAACATAAAATAATATGAACCAATAAACAAATAATAGACTATCAAAGAATTTTCTTTTTCGTACGAAAAGAACTAAAATGAATTGTTACTTTAAATTTGACGGCCAAGCACTTTCTTGAGGATCTCCAGAACAACATCATGCTCCACTGTCATGAAAATTTCACGGTCAACTCTTTCTCCTTCCAGATACTCGATCATCTTCAGATGTTCACTTGCTGAGAGATCTGGTATGGTCTTAAGTTTGGCAATATGCAATTGGCAATGCAATAAGGATCTTTGCCAGGATCCTTTTTTTTCCATCAGCGCCATTTTCACGTCTCTATAGCTCTCAATTTGCTTCGTCTTTACATCCACATAGGTTTTAAGTTCTTCTTTTCTAACAGCAACCAGATCTTCAATCGTTGTTTCTTTGCCTCTCTTAGCCTTACCTTCATCATTGCCTTTACAAGTCCTAGCCTTTTTCATAGATGTTGGGTCAGGAAGTGTGTTCATGTGTTCTGTGGGAATTTGTCTACTGTTATTCTCCATACGTTCTGTGTTGTTAATAGGAAATACTTCAACATCCTCACCATATATGCCTTCAGTTCACTCGTAATTATGACCTTCAAAGCCTGGAGCCGGTAATATTGGACTAGGCGAATTAAGCCCAGCGGCATCTAGAACCTATTGTGTGAAGCTTTCCCCTTGTGGTAAATCTGTAGCCGGACTGGACTTCTCTTCGACCACATCAGTTGTCCTCTTACAACCCTTCCCCTCGGCTGTTTTACCTGGGTACAGAGGAATAAATTGTAAACTACAAGCAAGCAAGATCATATGCTAAATTCATTACATGTGAAACCAACGTACCATCATAAATTGCATGCAAATCATCGTAGTAAGGGAAAGCTTTGTATCTCCACTTCTGTTGTTCTTTGCTCAATTCATCCCATTTTTCATCAATGGTTGTTGGCATTTTTGTAATAGGATCAAAACCGAAGTCACTCTTCTCTACAATAGATTTGACAACAAAATATTCTTTCTTCAACCGCTGCTCTCTAAATTTTAGTTGACAAACAATGAAATTAGCTCTCGGAAACTGATTATTCAATCGTGTAGTTATGCTATTCCATCCTTCTTTGGTCCATCCATTCCGACCGCGAAATCTAGCTGGATATGCATACTCTTTCATCACAGAAACGAGCAGGTCTTGTTGAGCACTGGTCCATGATGCTCTCTTTTTCTTGTCTGCAATTGGGAAGCAGAACATCAGGAAAATAGACAAGGACCCTGCTCGAAATCAACAAATATCAGAGTTATCATAAATATCTGGTTAAAACAAATCAACTTCAGTAAATCTTAATATCTCGTGCATGACGCCACACCATGGATTACATTCACAAAACAAAATATTATATCCTAATGTACGCAGACTTGTAGGCTGTCGTGGAGCTAGGCAAAAATCTGTCACCGCTAGCTACAAAGTGCATGCTACAAATTAATGAACTGTCACCTCTAGCCCCTACCCCCTGCTAAAAGTACCAGGTGTGGTTTGTCTTTTTTGAGAATCAGGTTTGAATAGGTATACTGGAATCTGAATTGTCTAAATGAAAAACAGCAAAATCGCTATGGTATGACTGTTGTGCATTTCAGCAGCGAGATTGGGGTTCTACTGTTTGTCTTAGACAGTCTATTTACACTTCCACAGCCTGATTGGCTGTCAAAATTTGTAAGCTAGTAACCCAGCAAAAACTTAGATAGCCAATGCCTCTGTAACATACATATTTCTGAAATCACAGCCTGATATAAGCCGACCAAGCAGCAGCTTGGTTGTCTACTTTCTTTTGGCTTAGGTATAAGCCGACCTAGATAGCCAATGCTTCTATAAAACACATATTTCTGAAAATCACAGCGATGCAGACTGTCTTACGCCATATTTCGGGCTACTACATAAAGCTATCACCAAGCTAAGATCGTCTAGGTTGCATCTAGCCTTACGCCACTAAATCTTGCTTCTCAATCTATCCAAGGAGAATCTACTCTGCCCCTGAATCGGGGACGGCCTTCTCGTCAGCAAGGCCGGACGACATCGAGGAGATTGTGCGTCGCGGCGCCGTCCGCAGATACCAGTGGCATGCACAGTGGAGAACGGCACGGCCGTGCAGAGGAAGGAGCCGGCGGTTGGCGGGAAGAGGCGGGAGGAGCGTTGAGGGAGGATGGAGGGCAGAGTAATCACCTTTGGTCTCTCCATCGCCATCTCTTTGTTTCCCCATGGCCGCTGATGGAAGACGACAGGGCGGCGGCGGCGGCGGCGTGAGAGCCAGAGCGAGGAGCAGGGAAGGATAACGAGGGGACTCCCTTCTTTTCGCCTCCTCTGTTTTTTAAAAACAGGTCGGGGGTTCTTTTTATTAAACAGAGAAAAAACTACAGTTTCCCAAATACTACAATATTAAAACAATAGTTGTTAGGGGCAAACAAACAGCTCGTTGTAACTAAAACTGTGGTAATCTCAAAAACTGCAGTATTCTCAAAAAGCTTAGAAAATACTTCGCTACCAAACGGGGCCTAATTGTACAACTTCAACACTAGGATTGCATTTATCACTTCTGTTGTAAGTTGCTAACACTGGATCGAAATTGTACTTACAATGGTAGGTGGAGGGCCCTTTGTTTTTATAATGGGAGAAGTTTGTGGCCGGCTGGCCGGCGGAACGCTCAACCAGTCACATAAGCTTCATTCGATTTTGTAACAAATCGTGTGGCCCGCCGCCAGCGTTCGCCCTTATCCGCAGACCTCCACCACTTTTTTATCCATTCACCCCAACAGCTCCTCTGCATTAGAGCATCTCCAGCCGTTCAGCCTTCAGGACGCCGAAAAAGAGCCGTCTGGGGCCGAACTAGCGTTTCTTGGCTTGTGGGGGCGATTGCGGTCCTAGTCGTCGCCTCGGGTCGCCGCCAAAATCGCGCAAACTCAGCGATCTTTCATAGAAATTTGTACAAACTCGGCGACCTGGCACAAACTTGGCGATATTTCATAAAAATTTATACAAAACATGCAAACTACGCCTAGAACTACGCCTAGAACTAATGCTACGACGCGGCCACCACCCGACTTCTACATGACGAGGAGCTTGTAGAAACGGGTATAGTCTCCGCCGCCGCCGTCGTCGTCGTCGGCGGCTCGCGCCCCGCCACCGTGAAAGTGCAACTATCCCTGAGTGGTTTTGGTAATCATTGACAACATATAGCTCATTGAACTAATGCCTTTTCAAGATGAATATTTCAGAAAAGTTCAATAATTGGCATGGCATGGATTAGAAATGTGGACCCTCAAAATGCTAAGGACAAAGGATTGGCTCAAGCTCTAAAGCTCAAGACTCTACATTTTACTTTTAGTGATCCAAGATCACATTGAGTCCATAGGAAAACCAATACTATTAAAAGAGGATGATGTGTTGCTTAATGGCTTGCTTGCTCTCATGATGCTTAGTGATATGCTCCAAATACCCTCAACCATTTTTTCATATCCATATATGTCCCAAACCAAAAGTCAAACTCGGCCCCACCGATTTGATCTATCCGGCACCACCGAGTTCGTTAGACATAGCCACTGCCAGAAACCCTAGTCACTTCGGTCTCACCGATAAGGATCTCGGTCTCACCGAGATGGGATTGCAAACTCCCTATTTCCCTTCGTACGTTTCGGTCTAACCATGAAGTTTCATAAAGTTTCAATCTCACCGAGATGAGCGAATCGGTCCCATCGAGTTTGCCTGACCAACTCTCTGGTTAGCTTATTACCAAAGTCGGTCCCACCGAGTTTGTGTAATCGGTCAAACCGAGACTATGTTATGCCCTAACCCTAATGATATCAGTGCCACTGAGTTGACATGTCGGTCCCACCGAAATGCCTAATGGTCACATTATGAACTGAATCGGTCCGACCGAGTTTTCTGATTTGGTCCCACCAAGTTTGGTAAATTTTGTGTAACGGTTAGATTTTGTGTGGAGGCTATATATACCCCTCCACCCTTTCTTCATTCATGGAGAAAGCCATCAGAATGTGCCTACACTTTCAGCATTCATTTTCTAAGAAAGAACCACCTACTAATGTGTTGAGGCCAAGATATTCCAATCCTACCATATGAATCTTGATCTCTAGCCTTTCCTAATTTGCTTTCCACTCAAATCATCTTTCCACCAAATCCAGTCCTATGAGATAGATTTGAGTGTTGGGGAGACTATCATTTGAAGCACAAGAGTAAGGAGTTCATCATCAACACCATCTATTACCTTTCGGAGAGTGGTGTCTCCTAGATTGGTTAGGTGTCACTTGGGAGCCTCCGACAAGATTGTGGAGTTGAACCAAGGAGTTTATATAGGGCAAGGAGATCGCCTACTTCATGAAGATCTACCCTAGTGAGGCAAGTCCTTCGTGGGCGATGGACATGGTGGGATAGACAAGGTTGCTTCTTCGTGGACCCTTCGTGGGTGGAGCCCTCTGTGGATTCGCGCAACCGTTACCCTTCGTGGGTTGAAGTCTCCATCAACGTGGATATACGATAGCACCACCTGCCGGAACCACGCCAAAAATCTCCGTGTCAACATTACATTTGCTCCCTCCAAACTCATCTCATTTACTTTCTTGCAAGTTGAATGCTTTACTTTCCGATGCTCATATACTTTTTGAATACTTGCTTGAATTGTATTGTGATTGCTTGACTTGTGCTAAGTTGCTAAAATCTGCCAAGAACTAAAATTGGGAAAAGACTAGATTTTGATTTGGTCATGTAGTCTAATCCCCCCCCCCCCTCTAGACATACTTTCAATCCTATAATTGGTATCAAAGCTACGGTCTCCATTTTCCTTGATTTTCATAGCTTTTGGTGATCATAGTCTTGGTTTCACAACCTAGGAGAGTATGGCGTCTAGCTAGGGAAATTACCACCGTAGAGGTCCTTACTTTGATGGTACTAATTTTGCTAGTTGGAAGCATAAGATGAAAATGCATATTCTTGGACATAACTCCGCCATTTTGGCTATTGTATGTATTGGCTTGCAAGGTGAATTCTTCGATGGGAGAGAACTGAACCGTGAAGCTACCGTGGAAGAGTTGAAGATGCTGCAATACAACGCTCAAGCTTGTGATATCCACTTCAATGGATTGTGCCCCGAAGAATTCAACAAAATCAGCCGTCTTGAGAATGCAAAGGAAATTTGGAATACTTTGATTGATATGCGCGGAGGTACCGACTCCATTAAGGAATCCAAATTGGATGTGCTTCAAAGTCAAATTGACAAGTTCAAAATGAAGAATGGTGAAGATGTCGCTGAAATGTACTCTAGGCTTGCTCTCATCACAAATGAGATTGGCAGCTTGGAAAGTGAAGAGATGACCGATAGATTCTTCATCAAGAAGATTCTAAGAGACCGACTGCGGATGGTGGAAAAGTTATATCACTGAATTCATATCGAAAATACGAATTCGGTGATACAATTTTTGCTCCCGCCGCAGTCGGTCTCGTTGGTTAACTTTACGGTCGAATTTGGATCTCGGGAAGCGCGGGCGCACTACATTGTGGAATGGAGGGAGTATTACTCATATCCGTCGTATTGGCAATGGTGCTAGTCATGCTATGGCAAACTTTGGTAGAAGCCAGGGTTGTAACATGGTTCGGCTTGGTTCGGGCCCAAATGAGGTCTTAGATATTGTCTTACGAGATTGTAGTCCCTAATTCTGAGTAATAAATAGTTATTTCGCAAAAGAGTATCACGTACATTTAAAAAAATCATAAAAATTTTCTAAATGTCACATGCATTTTTTGAATGGTACTAAAAGTTTCTAAATGTTGAGCGGACACATCTGTTGGGTTTGCTTTCATTCGATTGGATATGAGGGCTCCATGGGAGGCGAGAGGACCGACGTGACTCGCTCGCGGGGATCATGCTCGCTTAGTTCGTCTGAAGGTAGTCTAGCCGTGTGCGCGCCACCCGTGCCACGGCGCTCACCAGCTACTTCGACCTCGAGTAGTTTCGTTCATGTCGATCCAGGAGGAGGATGGCCGAGGAGCGTCGTGGATCCGCTGCTGGGACGGCCGCCAAGGGGCTCAACCTGGAGATGCACCTCGGCCTGCCGTCCACGCGGATTGTGTTCGACCTCGACCTCAACGTCGACCTCTCCCTCTTCGCCGGCCCAAGAGAAGGTTTGTTTGGGTTCGATGGTTGGAGTTGGCCCAAGAGAATTAATCCGGTCAAAACGAACGTCCGTTTGGTATCGACGGTTGGAGTTGGCCCAAGAAAAGGGACCGAAATTTGAGTCAGTACGCAAGATCAATTATGGTTGCAGTCTTCAAACCGGTGATATCATATCACAGCTAGGAATCGCGTCAACAGATGTTCAGCAACATACTTATTCAGATATAACAAAGTGTACTACGTATATTGCAGAAACGACAAAGTCTAATCATTCAATCCGCGGGCTAGAAAGCCATCCAAGTCCAACACATCCATCCGTTAGGTGGGTGAGCGAGCGGGTACGGGTAACAAATGAGGCGGGGATGGAGGCGTGGGCTCGAGCATCCGATCGGGGATTGATGGCTGGATCTGGGCATCCGTAGCAGGGGGTCGATCCGCAGGACGGTGAAACGAGCGATTGATTGGCCTGAGGCGCCGTGGGTCCGGATAGCTGGCGCTGGCGTGGTGAAAGCTTGTCCCTTGGTTCGCTCCTCCTTGGCTGATCTCCGTGTGTTCTCTTCGTGCGGAGGTAGCCGTGTGCGCCGCGCGCCGCTCCGTCGTGAAACCCTAGCCACTGCCCGTCCTGCGCCGCGCGCGCCATATGTAGATACAGACGGCATATTGCCAGGTCATTCCACCCCGAAACAATTCTCCCCGTGCCACGGCGCTCACCACCTACCTAGCTTCCACCTCGAGTAGTAACAGCCTGCGCTAGGGCAGTGTAGTCCGAGGAGGAGAATAGCCGAGGGGCATCGTGGATCCGCGGGGACGGCAGCCGAGGCGCTCGACACTTTTAACATTTGTCTACAGGATTGACCTGTTTTTGAACATAGTTGTCTACGTGTTAAATAGTTTTCGAATACACATGGAATTATTTTTTGAAATTATACAAAATATTTAAATAATGCGAATATTTTTATACATTGTATATTTATTTTTTCTAAAATGTCACAAACATATTTTTGAAGCGCTTGAGCATAGTTTTAAATGTAATGTGCATTTTCTTTGAATGCTACGATTTCTTTATTTTGAATTACACGAACATTTTTTTTACATTGTATAACATTTTTAAAAAGTGTCACGTACAATCTATGTCCACATTTCAGCTATCGAACCCTTCAAATCATCCATTCTATTTGGCGGATCCTGCCCGGAGGATACAATAGAAGTGATAAAAACTGTATTGTGTGTCACATCTTCTGACTTCGAGCAGAAATATCTGGGTCTGCGAACACCGGATGGTCGATTGACTAAGGGCAAGCTTCAAGATTTGCAAGTTAAGTTGAGTAAGTGTTTGTTTTCTTTTGATGGGCATCCTATGCAGGCTGGCAAAGAAGCTTCGATTAAGTCAGTTGCTGAGTCAATCCCTACCTTTATTATGAGTGTGTTCAAGTTCCCATTTGGTGTTTGTGATGACCTGAATACGTATGGTTCGGAACTATTATTAGGGAATAGAGAAAGGTAAAGGAAACCTCACTAGTAATCTTGGCATAAGATGACCTGGCCGAAGTCACAAGGGGGCCTTGGGTTTAGGTTTTTTTGAATCTTCAATCAAGTTCTGTTGACGAGACAAGCCTGGTGTGTCTTGATTTTTTCAGATAGCTTATGTGCAAGACTGCTCAAAGCCAAGCATTACCCAAGTGGACGCTTAAAGGACACAGTGTTTTCGGGAAACCCGTCTCAATCATGGCACGGCGTTTGTCACGTGCTAGAGCTCCTGAAGAAGGGGCTGTTTTGGCTGCTGATGAGGTTAATTGCTCTCTATTCCCTTCCACTAGCAGGTCACCGGATGGACACAGGACGTTTGGAATCTGATTCGGTCATGTCCAGTACCACTGAAAGTCATATCCTTTGCCTGGCGAGCAGCTACAGATTCATTAGCAACTTGGCTGAATAAAGAGCGCATATCGCTGGAGGTGTATGGTACTTTCCATATTTGCGGAAGAGAGGATGAAGACTTCTTTCATCTGTTATATGTCCATGACAACGCCCGACGTTTATGGAAGGCCATGTCAAAGATCTAGGAATTGCCGGACTTAACTAGCATCAAACGCGCCATGATGATTGGTTTGTTCAGCTAATGTGTGATGTGAACAGACAGGTCCGGGTCCATGTGCTTATGCTTCTCTGGAGATTGTGGCACGTATGGAATTAACTGGTGCACGCAAAGCCAGCCCCTGCAATCACTAGAAGAAAAAAGGACCTAATGTTCAGCCCTTTAGTCTCGGATTGTAAATTAACCGGCACTAATATGACCATTAGTGCCGGTTCGAATGGCTATGCATTAGTCCCGGTTCGTGTTGAACCTTTAGTACCGGTTCGTGTCACAAACCGATACTAAAGGGGTGGTGGCAGGTTGGCGTCAGGCCGGAGCCCCACGAGCCCCTGTAGTCCCTGTTCGTGACACGAACCGGGAATAAAGGTCTACCCTATAGTGCCGGTTTGTGTCACAAATCGGGACAAAATGGGTCTAACCTTTAGTCCCGGTTGGAGACACAAACCGGGACTAAAAGGAAATTTTCAAACTCTACCCCCCGTGTATCGCCATTTCACTTTTGTAAAAAACAAAAGAAAATGATAAAAACTTCAAAAATTAAAATCCTTCGAGATGTAGTTATGTTACTACATCTACTAGTTAGGAAAATTAGAAAACTTAAATTTGGACCTGTTTTGCAAAAAAATGTTATAAAAAAGTAAAACGGCCATATCTTTTGCATACGGTGTCGAAAAAAAAAGTATAATATATCAAAAAAATCAGCACGAAAATCCGCATCCGATGGAGACAGTTTATGGCCCGTTTGCAAATTTTTAGAATCCTCAAATTCTACAAGGAAAAAAAGATATGCTCAAATTTTAGTTTTTTTAATTTTCGTTAAATCTGTTCAAATTGTAGTCAAAATATGGTCAAACTAATTACTCAAGAAATATTAGTGTTAATAAATAATTATTTTAGTTTTTTTTGACTTTTGGTCAAATTGTGGTCAAACAATGGTCAAATCTGGTCAAACTACTTATTCAAGAAATATTTCTGTTACTAAATAATAATTATTTTTTAGAATAATAGTTTCAAACTCAAATGTTGAAACATGTGACTTCATGCTCAAGCTAAATTCCTGAGGGTTAATAGGATTGACAGCTTACTATTGCCAGGTAAACAACAAGTGCAGACTTGAAAACTAGGGGGAATAGAACTCGGAAATTAAGCGTGCGCAGGCTGGAGTAGTGAGAGGATGGGTGATTAGAGCAATGACGAGCGGTGATTAGAGACTAAATCGTCAAATAATTCAGAAAATTGAAAATGAAAAAATCGCGGCTCGTGCCACGTGGTGGGCCTTTGGCACCGTTTCGTGCAGAACCGGTACTAAAGAGGGGGGGGGTTATATTTTCCCCACCCTTTAGTGTCGGTTATATAACCGGCACTAAACGGCCTTACGAACCGGAGCTATAACCCGGTTCTGCACTAGTGAATTGACATCCCAACCACGTTCCTGACTAGTTACTTTGACTCGCTTGCCCATCTTAAATTTGATCCTAATGCGGACTTTTTCAAGGGTAAGATGCGGGTTAACCACAGTTTTCCAATGATGCATGCCACATGTGATAGTAACACAATTTCACACACCCCTCGGCTGCCTCCTTGTGAAGGACGAGTTAAGCTAAACACGGATGGCTCCATCCTGACTGGAAAGGCGGGAGTTCGCATGGTGCTTCAGGACCATCTGGGAAGCATAATATTTAGTGCTTGCAGATATCTTGGCGACTACGATGATGTGGTGGAATCTTAATTTCTTGCTATTCGAGAAGGGTTTAGCTTGGCAGTGCAATGGAGTACTCTACCCATTGATGTTGAGTCTGACTGCTTGGAGGCCGTTTCCACGGTGTTGAAAAGTGGAAGCAATTTATCTAAATACTCTTTCTTGATCAGAGAGATAAAACAGAGTATAGGGGAACATGATTCTTCTACTACTCATATCCGTCATACAAGCAATAGTGTAGTCATGTTATGGCAAACTTTGGTAGAGGCCAGCGTCGTACCATGGTTTGGCTTGGTTCGGATCCAAATGAGGTCTTAGATATCGTCTTTCGAGATTGCAATCCCTAATTATTTTGAGTAATAAAAAATTACTATTTCATAAAAAAGTGTCACATACATTTTTTAAAGTTTGTGAACATTATCTAAATGTAGCATGCATTTTTTGAATGGTACTGATATTTTCTAAAAGTTGAGCGGATGGGACTCCGCGGGATGGGAGAGGACCGATGTGACTGGCTCGCGGGGGTTGTGCTCGCTCAGCTCGTCAAAAGGTAACCTAGCCGCGTGCGCGCCGCTCTGTTATGAAGCCGGAGCCCTAGATACATCCTACGGCGCAACCTCCATCGTTTGTCCTACGCCGGCGTATTGCCAAGTCATTTCCAGCCCAGAAACATTTCTACCCGAAACAATTCCCCTTGTGCCGCGGCGCTCACCAGCTAGCTTCGACCTCAAGTAATAACGGAGCTAGGGTAGCTTGGGTCATGTCGATCGAGGATGAGGATGACTGAGGGGCGTCGTGGATCCGTGGGATGGCCGCCGAGGGGCTCGACCTCGAGCTGCACCTTGGCCAGCTGTCCACGCGGATCGCGTTCGACCTCGACCTCAACATCGACCTCTCGCTCTTCGCCGACCTGATTCCGGTGGAGAATCTCACCCTCGTCGTCTATGAGAGCCAGGTGACGGTGGCTGGGGACGACGTGCCGGCACCAGTGCCATCCGCGGTGACCGAGAGCATTGCTGTTGAGGACGTGGAGATAAGGGCCCTCGTCATGTACGAGGGCCCGGCGGGCGGCGACGACGTGCCGGTGCCGCCTACGGTGACCGAGAGCACTGTGGACACGAATGTGGAGATGGGGGCCCTCGTCGTCTATGAGGGCTCTGCGGCCGGGGACGGCGAGGTGACCGAGGTCGAGGTTTTGGCCACACTGGACGACGAGCCGTAGGGCAAGGCTGGGCAGATCGTCTCGGCCGGCAGCGCAGACCCCACTGGTGCTGGAGCTGTGCCACCTCCCCCTGCAGCAGGAGGGCCGACATGGTGCGGGCGTGGGTGAGCGGCCAGCTCCAGAAGAAACACGGCCTCCCCAGGCACCTGCCGCTGAGCTACATCGGGGAGAAGGTCCTGAGCAAGTCGGACGTGAGCCCACAGCACGCTCGCTTCCTCCTCCCGGCACGTGCACGTGCCCGCCTCCCCGCCTTCCTCTACCCCGCCGAGATCACCGCGTGCGGCTTCAACCGGGGTGAGAGCCAATTAGGTCCCCGGGGTGAGAGCCAGGCCGACGACATACCTGGGCGTGTCCTTGTCCGTCTACATCAGCAGCGGCTGGGGTCGTGGCCGCAAGTCTGACCGCCAGAAGCTGAATAAATTCCATCGAAACGACGCCACTGCCATCAACGGTAAGGGGTACAGGAGGTTATGGTTGACTGCGGCCTGAAGGCCCGCGACGGCGTTGAGAAGTGGGCGTTCCGTTGGCCGCCTGGATCCGCCCCGTGTCTTCTGATCGCCAAGAAGGACCGCGTCCGCTCCGCCCAAAACCCGTAGAGTGTGTACTTCGATCCTCTCGTTGGGATCTCATATTGCATGTCAACTGTGTCTGGCCGATGGTACTCTCCGGTCGTAGTGAGCTATGGCCTAGCGGTCTCTTGGTCTTTGGTGAAGTTGTTGTATCTTAGTGATCAGCTAGCTCTCCTTAATTATGTTGCAAGTACAATTCTGATTATGAATGCAATCTTTTCTATAACATTGTACTTACACTGGTAGGTGAGACACCCTTCATTTTTACAATCGTAGCAAGGATTGGTGTGCATAATCGTACATGTTTAACATTTTTCAAATACATGTTTTTTAAATATATTTTTGCTGCCTACTTTTTTTCATACACATTTGCATACGTCTTGTATATATCTAGAACATTTTTTAACATGATTAACATTTGTCAAATACTTCCTCTGTCCATAAATACTTGTCAGAGAAATGGATGTATTAGCTCTAGATTCATTCATTTTTGTTCATTTTTCTGATTATTAACATGTTTTTGAACTTTTTTTGGACTACGTGTTAAATATTTTACGAATACACATTGAATTAAGTTTTGAAATGATACAAAACATTTTTTAAATTATGTGAACATTTTTTATGTTGTATAAATATTTTTTATAAAATGTCACAGACATATTTTTGAAACGCATGAACATAGTTTTAAATATAACGTAAATTTTGTTTGAATTCTATGTTTTGTTTAGAATTACACAAACATTTTTTTTGAAACGCATGAACTTAGTCTGGCCTGATCCGCGTGTTCATCGGAAGGTAGCCTAGCTGTGTGTGCCCCACTCCGTTGTGAAGACCGAAAACCTGATCTAAGCTATCATTTCTTGATTTCTGGACGCACTAGGATGGAGTTTGGGTCGGGCGACGCGGAGGGCGACGCGGCTGGGTCGGGCGTCACGAAGGGCGATGCGGCGGGCGCCGCGGCGGAGGCGGCCGGCTGGACGGCGGTGCGACCTGCTGTGGGGCGGCCGCGGTGGGGCGTGCTGCCCGAGGGGCGGCCCCTTGCTCCATCCTTCTCCGGTAGCAGGTTTTGGGCGCTGGAGGGGATCGACTCCGACAACGACGACGACGAGGTATGTTCTCATGTAAGTGATGGTGGTTCCGGTGGTTCGCCGAGGCCCAGTGCTGGGTGCTCGGTGGGTGATTTCATCACCCGTGCGGAGGAGCTCGGGGCTCCTTCGTGGCTGGCCGGCGGCGTGCTTTTGCCCCTGGAGGGCAGGAAGGTCGCCGCTTGGCGGCCCGGATCTGGCGTCCGCCGAAGGGGGTGGATGCGGGCCCAGAGGGCCGCTCATGCGCCATTCCGGAGGCGGGTCACCGGGATCTGGTGCTGGCGGAGCCCCCTCAGGCTCCTTCGTGCTCGTTGGAGCCGACATGGGTTGGCAACGGCGGCGGCGGGGCTGGCTGGGCAGGGGACTCGCGGAACCTGGCTAGGGTTTCCGGGGAACCGTCGGCTGGGCCTGTTTCGTTGTTGGGCCAGTATGACTGGCCCAGCCTGCCAGGGGGTGGGCTGGGGGGGCCCTGCGTTGGGCCTTCAGGCTTCCGCACTAGCGGGGCCAAGGGGTCCAGCGTCGCGCTCTGCAATTTCTGGGCCAGGAGGGGGACAGGGGCTCTCCGTTGTGTCAGGGACAGCCCAGACAGGCCTAGTGGCCTGCTGCGAGCCAGTGCCTCGGCCCGGGCCCATCGCGAAGGAGAAGCCGCGGTCCCCAGCCCCTATATATAGGTGGTTGTGGGTGCCAAAAGGAACCCTAGATCCGTCGCTAGGGTTTCCCGCTTCCCCTTCGCAGGTGCGGCACTTCGGGCATCTCGCGCGTCGTCTGCGCTGCTCCGTCCCTCCCCCTCCCCTCTCTTGCTCATATGCCACTGCGGTGCGGATGGGCTCCCGCCGCGGTGACAAGCCGCCCATGTCGCCTCCGATTCCGGCGGTGGAGCGCCAGCGTGAGAAGGATCTGCGGGCGAAGGCGCTCTCCAAGGTGCCTGCGACCCCTGCGGAGGACGGGGGCTGGGGGCCGCCGCCTCCTTGGTGGCTCGCTGAGCAGGAACGGAAGCAGCAAGAGGAGCGCGAGCGCAAGAAGAAGAAGAAGGAGGAGTACCGGCGGCAGGGGCTCGAGAAGAAGAAGGAGCTCAAGCGGAAGGAGTCCCAGCTCCTTCCAGGCGGTGAGCGGGGCGGGGACCCGCAGGCCAAGAAGCCGAAGCACAAGGGGGGCGGCTCGGCCCCGCAACTGCTGGCGGCCGGCCCCGAGGCTTCGAAGGGGTCGGCTGACGCCCCGATCCCCGTGGAGGAGGCCGACGGGCCGGAGTGTTTCAAATGCGGCAGGGTGGGGCACTATCAAAACATGTGCTCCTTCAAACTCCTGTGCGTCGTCTGCCACGAGGAGGGCCATGCGTCAGCTTACTGTCCCACGCGGGGGAGGCCCCTGACGCTGCAGATCATGGGTAATGTGATCCCTGGCGAGGGCTTCTTCTGCCTCCCCTTCGTGGACACGGAGGGTGAGGAGGTCCGCGCTCCTCTCGTGTCGGACACGGTGATCATTTCGGCGGCGCCCGGCAAGTTGTCAATCCCCATCTTGGAGGCGGAACTCCCCCACCTCTTTGAAGGGGAGTGGGACTGGCAGGTGTCGGCCGTCGGAGTCGATCAGTTCTCGGTCGTCTTCCCCGACAAGGCGACCCGCAGCGGCAAGCTCTACTTCTCCCTCCACGACATCATGGCGGACATCAAGGAGGCTCGCCCGGAGGAGCCCAAGGCCGAGCTCATGCCGGACACTTGGGTCAAGCTGTGGGGTGTGCCGCCCAAACATCGTCGCGTGGATCGCCTCATGGCCGCCACGGTGATGATTGGGCATCCTATGAAGGTGGATTAGGCATCGCTGTCGGGCCTGGGACCGGCGCGGATGCGTTTCGCGTGCCGCGCCCCGGCCAAGCTCAAGGGATACGTGCAGACTTGGTTCAACAGTGAGGGATTCACCTTCCGCCTGGATGCCGAGGCGGGCGCTCTGCAGGGTGCGACTCCCGCTCCCCCTCCCCCTCCGCCAACCAATCACGACAAGGTCCAGGAAGACAAGGACAAGGACCACGACATGAGCATGGGGGATGACTCCATCGACACGGCAACATGGGACAAACTTGGTCTCAAGGACAAGGACGTGCAGGCCGCGCCTCCGGCAGTGGGCGCGGCTCAGGACCAGGAGGAGTCCCAAGTGGTGGTGGGAAGCAATGAGATGGGTTTCAACCAGTACGGATCCAACATGTCCATGGGCCTCGACATCGACAAGGGAGTCTTGGCGTCCTGTGACTCAGAGGGTCACTCGACGCTAGTATCCCCGGTGGCTGCGATGGCGGGCGAGCCTCGGGCCGCGGCAAGATCTCCCAAGGTGTTGACCGGCCTCAGCGAGGGCGGGTTGAAGCTCCAGAAGAAGACGGCGGGCCACAAACCACCTGCGGTGGCGCCGGCGAGCCCCCCAGCGGCCCGTGCAAGCGCGTCGGTCCCGCCGCAGCCGGTGGTGATGGCGCTGGCCTCCCCTGGGGGTCCGGCTGGGGGCACTTCGTCGGTCATCCCCCCCGATGCTCTTCGGGTGGAGGTGTCCAAGGTGGTGCCCATCCCCACGGCCAGGCGGTCTAAGGCGGTGGCGTCCCCGGCGACTCAGGAGAAGACGAGCTCTCGTCCGAAGGGTGCCAAGGGCAACATGCCTTCCCTCCAACGGGCCCAGCTCCTTTAGGCGCAGAAGAATCTCGAAATCGAAGGTAACCCCATGCCCCGCTTTACGATTTTTGAAGATTATTCAGATGCGAGCTTGGGTGGTATCTTAGCGGATAGTGGCGTGGAGATGTCTGATGCGGGGGAAGCGCACGAGGTGCTGTCTCTCATTCGCGCAAAGGAAATTGCGCAGGCTGCGCTTGCTCAGGCAGCGCTGGCCCACGTTGCGCCAGCAGCAGATGAAGCAGGGGCTTCTCTGGTGCCAGTTGCGCGGCCCGATCAGGAGGACAAAGTAGCAGGGGCTGCGCCGTCCTCCTCCAACCGCCGTCCTGCTAAGACACGG
Organism: Triticum aestivum; assembly: GCF_018294505.1. Classification (NCBI taxonomy): domain Eukaryota; kingdom Viridiplantae; phylum Streptophyta; class Magnoliopsida; order Poales; family Poaceae; genus Triticum; species Triticum aestivum. The sequence continues at coordinate 610,907,130 of NC_057807.1, read as the reverse complement.
TGCGTGGCCAAAGCGGTTACCGCTCGCGGTATCCGTCTACGCAATCGCATCATATAATGTGTTTCAACTTCTGGAACATTCGAGGCTTCGGCCACGCTAGGAGGCGGACCCAGTTAAAAGAGTTCATTAGGAACGAAAAATCGACGTGGTCGGCTTGCAAGAGACTATCAAGGCCGAGTTCAACCATCGAGACCTGCTAGCTGTCAACCCGTTGGAGCGTTTTGTTTGGCATTGGGTGCCTGCGGTAGGTCACTCGGGGGGCTTGCTGCTAGGAGTTAACCTAGTTTGCCTTGAGGTGGTGGCTTGGGATGCCGGCCGATTCTTCCTGTCGGCACACGTGCGACACCAGCCACTTTTCAAGAGTGGGTGGTGATTGCCGTGTATGGTCCGGCTGATCACTCGCTTTCGCTCGAGTTCTTGGGAGAACTCCAAACCAAGGTGATGGCTTTGGGCGCGAGCAACCTACCTCTGCTGGTGGGTGGTGATTTCAACTTGATCCGTTCGGGAGCGGACAAGAATAACGGTATTATTAACTGGACAAGGGTGGCCATGTTTAATAATGCTATTGCATCCATGGCCCTTAGGGAAGTGCCTCGCGTGGGGGCTCGATACACCTGGACCAACAAACAGCTAACGCCGGTGCGATCGGTCTTGGACAGGGTTTTTATGTCCTCGGAGTGGGAGGTGTTGTTCCCCTTGTGCTCTCTGCACGCCGAAACCAGGATTGGGTCAGATCACGTCCCCCTCATCCTTTCCTCGGGGGAGGAGAGGCTAAAATGCAGCCTGCGCTTCTTCTTTGAAACCGCGTGGCTGGAGTCTCCGGACTTTGAGCAAATCTTCCTTTCGAAATGGGAGAATTGCGTCGCTCGCATCGGGAGCGTGCGTGGTCCGATGGAGTTCTGGATTGCCGCAGGGGCGGGTATGCATGCGGCTCTCAAAGGGAGGGGAGCTAACCAGGGTCGCGAGGATAAGCTGTTAAGAGCGCGCCTGACCGAGGAGCTCGCCCAGCTGGACACTGCCGCAGATGTGCAGGTCTTCTCCGAGCAGGACTGGGCCCAGCGCTACGCGCTTGAAGCCCAAGTCGAGTCCCTCCTTAGGGCCGAGGAGGAGTACTGGCGCAGGCACGGTGGAATAAAGTGGACGCTCAAGGGTGACGCGAACACGAAATATTGCCACACCTACGCAAATGGCAGACGCCGTAAATGCGCCATCCTGAGACTTCAATTGGAGCAGGGGCTCCTATTGCGGCAACAGGATATCGTCCGGCACATCTACGAGTTTTACATCCAACTTATGGGTTCCAGGGAGGAATCCAGTGCTCGACTTAGGGCAGATGTGTGGGACCCTGCACTGCGAGTCACGGACGAGGAAAATGAGAACCTGAGCTTGGCCTTCCTTCCTGAGGAGATTGACAAGGCGACGCTGGGTATGAAATCTGACACTGCACCCGGGCCGGATGGGTGGCCGGTGGCGATGTTTAAGCGGTTTTGGCAAGTGCTTAAAAGTCCAATTTTCGATGTTTGCAATGGTTTTATGCGCGGTACGGTAGATATCTCTCACCTGAACTTTAGGGTTCTCTCTCTGATCCCCAAGGTCCCGGGCGCGGATCACATTAGACTTTTCCGGCCTATCGCTTTGATTAATGTTCCGTTTAAAATTTGTGCTAAGGCTTGTTCTACTCGCATGTCTCCGATAGCCCATCGCATTATTAGTAGGACCCAGTCGGCTTTCATTCGTGGCCATAACATCTTGGAGGGGCCGTTGGTCCTCCAAGAAATAGTCCACTCCCTAAAACGCGCTCGACAGCCCGCGATTCTCCTCAAACTTGATTTTGAGAAGGCGTACGACCGAGTGAACTGGGAGTTTCTCCGACAAGTCCTCCTGGATCGAGGATTCTCGTCGGTTTGGGTTCACCGCATGATGTAGTTGGTCTAGGGAGGCCAGATGGCGATTGCGGTGAATGGAGAAGTAGGGAACTTCTTCCGCAACAAGCGTGGGCTGCATCAAGGGGACCCAGCCTCGCCGTTGCTTTTTAACTTTATGGCGGACGCCTTAGGTGCCATGCTAGACAGAGCTCGTTTGGCCGGCCACATCAGGGGAGTGGCGGACAATCTAATTCCGGGAGGAGTGTCTCACTTGCAATACGCGGACGACACACTTCTCCTATTCGAGCCCGATACACACAGTATCGCTTCTGTCAAAACAATATTGTTGTGTTTTGAACTCATGTCGTTTCTTAAAATAAACTTCCACAAAAGTGAAGTGGTGTCCATAGGGATGGACGCGACCGAAAGTCAACGGGTTGCCAACTTGCTTAACTGCAAACTTGGCCAGTTCCCATTTACCTACCTCGGTCTCCCCATTGCGGCAAAGAAGTGTGCAATCTCCGACTGATAACCCCTCTCCTCCAAGGTTGCGAATAGGGTCTGCCCGTGGAGGGGCCACTTTATGTCTTCAGGGGCAAGACTAATCCTAACCAACTCCAGCCTCTCTTCTCTGCCCATGTTTGCCATGGGCCTGTTCTTGCTGGCGGACGGGGTACACTCTAAGTTTGACACACCGCGGTCCCGTTTCTTTTGGGAAGGAGCGGGACCAAAACGGAAATACCATATGGTTAAATGGCAGGCCGTGTGTCGTCCTAAAGCCCAGGGGGGTCTTGGGATCATCAACTCCAAGTTGATGAACATCGCACTAATGTGCAAGTGGATCTGGAAAATGACTCAGGGCGAAACTGGACTCTGGATCGACCTCCTCCGTGCAAAATATTTCCCGCATGGGAATTTTTTTGACGCAGCTCCCCGTGGGTCTCCTTTCTGGAACTCCATTCAATCCCTAAAACCCTTCTTTGCCAGGGGTGCAAAGTTTGCGGTTAATAATGGATGCTCTACGCGTCTTTGGCTTGATCTTTGGATTGGCCAACGACCCTTATGGGCGGAGTTTCGCCAACTCTACTCCATAGCGTTCGAGCCCGAGAAACGGGTTGCCTCGGCTCTTCCCGCCCCCCCCCCCTTATTCACTTCAGGCGCGAGCTATCAGGGCCGGAGTTGGCAGATTGGGATCGCCTTCAGGCTCTGCTAGCGGACGTCCGACTGTCGGATTCCGCGGATTCGATCTCGTGGAGGCTTTCGAGCTCTGGCAAATTCTCTGTCAAATCCTTGTACAGAGAGCTTTCCCGCGGCCAGATCCCGTCGGCGGCCACGGGGCTTTGGAAGACTAAAATCCCGCTCAAAATCAAGGTCTTCCTCTGGCAACTTTGCCAAGATCGCCTTCCTACCTCTATTAACCTCGCTAAGCACAACGGCCCCGCCTCCGGCCCCTATGCGCTGTGTGGGGTCCCGGAAAATGCTGACCATGCCTTCTTCCGGTGCTCTCTGGCTCGTTTTGCCTGGAGCGCGGTCCGTGCGGCCGCGGGAGTGGATTGGGATCCGCGCTCCCGATCTGAGCTCGTGTCTGCCTTGTCTCTGGTTCAAGGCACGTCTTGTAGGGTCATGTGGACTTGTGCGGCGGCTATGCTATGGGCTATTTGGAATATCCGTAACAAGTTTACAATTGAGGGTGTGTTTCCCTCGCATCCCGCTGACGTCATCTTCAAATGCATTGTGTTCTTGCAGCAATGGGCGCCGCTGGGAAGACAACAAGACTCTGATCTCCACCGCCAAGCTATCTGCCGTCTTCGCGCCGTCTACTCCGAGTCACGGGATCCGCCGTCTGATGTGTTGGCTGCCGCATAGGGTTGGACAGCCCCTTTTGGTCCTCGTACCTTCCGAGCCTGCGTGCTCGTAGTTTCTGGGCTGATATTGCCTTGTACCACAACTCTTCCATCTAGCGGTCTTTCCCTTAAACTTTCGCCTCTCAAGGCGCCTTATGCTGGTCCTGTGGTTGTCATACTCTGCCTAAGTTTGTGGGCTTTATTAATTTAAAGCTGGACATCCCTGACGTCTATGTTCTAAAAAAAGACCGAAAACCTAGATACATTGTCCTCCACTGCCCGTCCTGCACCGCCTCGTATGTATATACTCTGCATACTGGATTTGGGTCAAGTCAAACTTTGCAAAATTTGACCAAATTTATTTTTGAAAATATCAACACCTACAATACAAAATATACGAACTATGAAACTACATTTTATAACAAATCGAACAATATTGATTTGGCATTGTGAATATTGAAACTTTTGTCTATAAGTTTCATAAAAGTAGAGATACTTTAACTTCGAAGATAACTTATATGCAGACTCAAAAGGACCGGAGGCAGTATATATACAACCGTATTGCCAAGTCATTTTCACCCAAAAGAATTTTCCCGGTGCGACGGCGCTTACTATCTAGCTTCGACCTCGAGTAACGGTGCTAGGGTAGTTTCGTGTCGATCGAGGACGGCGGCCGAAGGCTAGACCTCGAGCTGCACCTCGGCCTACCATCCTTGCAGGCCGCGTTCGATCTCGACCTCAACATCGACCTCATGCTCTTCGCCGGCCCAATCCCGGTGGATAATCTCGCCCTCGTAGTGTACGAGGACCCGGTGGCGGTGGGTGGGGACGGCGTGCCAGTGCTGCCCGGTGTGACAGAGAGCATTACGGTCGTGGTCATGGAGATGGGGGGCATAGTCATGCAGAAGGGCCTGGTGGGCAGGGACGATGCGGTCATCGAGGTTGGGGTTTTGGCCACGATGGACGAACAACACGTCTAGGCCGGCAGATCATCCCGGCTGGTGGGGACGCCGCGATCACTGAGGCCAGGGTTTTTGCCACACTGGACAACGAACACGTTGAGGCCGGGAAGATCGTCCCGGTCGGCATCGCCGACTCCACCGTGCAGGCGCTGTGCCACCTCCCCTGCAGCAGGTGCTGCCAGCGTGGGGATCCCATTGCTCCCCTGGGTAGATAGCAGTGCACGCCTATCAAGGGCCTGGTGGGCAGGGACGATGCGGTCACCGAGGTTGGGGCATCGGCATCGACGGCGTGCCGGCAGCAGCGCGAGGGCGGGAGCTATACGGGCTCATGAGGGCTCGGCCAGGCATGTGGGCCCACGGGCCTGGTGTGCTCCTGCTATTGCGTCCGGACGGCTACCGTCGCGGACGGTGGAGGTGGGGCCCTCCCGCGTGCCGACGGTGTTGATGCCCTAGTCCCTGCTTTGATTCTTCGCCGCGTTGTCCTCACTTTGCGGTGCCGTGGTGAGACGGAGTGGGGGCCTCATGGCCGCGTTGGCGCAGGGTGGTGGTTGGTTTGGTGGCTGGATCCGGAGCGCCCGAGGTACGGGTTGGGATCGGGGGAAACCCCTGTCGGCAAGGCCAACACCGGCGTGGTGACGCCTGTGGGTGCCACCTGACCTTCCGGGAGGGCGTCGGGGGCTACCCTTCCTTTCGCCTCGTTGTGTACCCGGGGAAACCCTTGGCAGCAGCATCGTCATCATCACGATCCTTCTTGGAGGTGTTGATAGGTGCCGGCGCTTCGGAGTCTTGGAGCCTTGTGGAAGATCCTGGTGGGCGCAGCGATCGCGAGGCTTCTTCATTTTTGTTGATCCGCCGTTGTCGGCATTTGTTTCTTTTGCTCTTTCTCTATCGTTTTTTTGGGCGTGACTATGCTGCTTCCGCCCCAGCATCTATTCCTGTATGGTTCGGTTGGTTGCTTTTGTATACAAAGCGGGGAACCCTTTTTCGGCAGAAGGACGGCGTCCGCCCTGCCCAAAACCCGTAGAGTGTGTAGTTCGATCCTCTCGTTGGGATCTCATATTGCATGTCAACTGTGTCTGGCCGATGGTACTCTCCGGTCGTAGTGAGCTATGGCCTAGCGGTCTCTTGGTCTTTGGTGAAGTTGTTGTATCTTAGTGATCAGCTAGCTCTTCTTAATTATGTTGCAAGTACAATTCTGATTATGAATGCAATCTTTTCTATAACATTGTACTTACACTGGTAGGTGAAACACCCTTCATTTTTACAATTGTAGCAAGGATTGGTGTGCATAATCGTACATGTTTAACATTTTTCAAATACATGTTTTTTAAATATATTTTTGCTGCCTACTTTTTTCATACACATTTGTATCCGTTTTGTATATATCTAGAACATTTTTTAACATGATTAACATTTGTCAAATACTTCCTCTGTCCATAAATACTTGTCAGAGAAATGGATGTATTAGCTAGATACATTCATTTTTGTTCATTTTTCTGATGATTAACATGTTTTGAACCTTTTTTGGACTATGTGTTAAATATTTTCTGAATACACATTGAATTAACTTTTGAAATGATACAAAACATTTTCTAAATTATGTGAACATTTTTTATGTTGTATAAATATTTTTTATAAAATGTCACAGACATATTTTTGAAACACATGAACATAGTTTTAAATATAGCGTAAATTTTGTTTGAATGCTAAGTTTTGTTTAGAATTACACAAACATTATTTTTTTGAAACGCATGAACATAGTCTGGCCTGATCCGCGTGTTCATCGGAAGGTAGCCTAGCTGTGTGTGCCCCACTCCGTTGTGAAAACCGAAACCCTAGATACATTGTCTTCCACTGCCCGTCCTGCACCGTGCCGTATGTATATACTCTGCATACTGGATTTGGATCAAGTCAAACTTTGCAAAATTTGACCAAATTTATTTTTAAAAATATCAACACCTACGATACAAAATATACGAACTATGAAACTACATTTTATAACAAATCGAACAATATTGATTTGGCATTGTCAATATTGAAACTTTTGTCGAAGTTTCATCAAAGTAGAGATACTTTAACTTCGAAGATAACTTATATGCAGACTCAAAAGGACCGGAGGCAGTATATATACAACCGTATTGCCAAGTCATTTCCACCCAAAAGAATTTTCCCGGTGTGACGGCGCTTACTATCTAGCTTCGACCTCGGGTAACAGCGCTAGTGTAGTTTCGTGTCGATCGAGGACGGCGGCCGAAGGCTAGACCTCGAGCTGCACCTCGGCCTACCATCCTCGCAGACCGCGTTCGATCTCGACCTCAACGTCGACCTTATGCTCTTCGCCGGCCCAATCCCGGCGGAGAATCTCGCCCTCGAATTGTACGAGCGCCCGGTGGCGGTGGGTGGGGACGGCGTACCAGTGCCGCCCGGTGTGACCGAGAGCGTTACGGCCGTGGACGTGGAGATGGGGGGCATAGTCATCCAGAAGGGCCTGGTGGGCAGGGACGATGCGGTCACCGAGGTTGGGGTTTTGGCCACGCTGGACGAACAACACGTCTAGGCCGGCAGATCGTCCTGGCTGGTGGGGATGCCGCGGTCACTGAGGCCGGGATTTTGGCCACGTTGGACAACGAGCACGTTCAGGCTGGGAAGATCGTCCTGGCCTGTATCACCGACTCCATCGTGCAGGCGCTGTGCCACCTCCCCTGCAGCAGGTGCTGCCAGCGCGGGGATCCCATTACTCCCCTGGGCAGATAGCAGCGCACGCCAGTCAAGGAGGAGCAGGGCCGACATGGTGCGGGTATGGGGGCGCAACGAGCTCCAGAAGAAAAACAACCTATCCAGGGACCTACCGCTGAGCTACATCAGGGAGAAGGTGCTGAGCCAGTCGGACATGAACGCGTCCGCCATCGCACCTTCCTGTACGCCGCCGACAACTTACCCGGGCGTGTCCTTGTCTGTCTACGCGAGCAACGTCCGGGCTAGTGGCCAGTCTCACCGCCTGAAACTGAACAAATTCCATCGCTGAAACTCCACCGGCATCAATGGTAAGGGGTACATGCGCTTCATGGTAGACTGCCGCCTGGAGGCGGGCGATGGCGTCGAGGTGTGGGATTTTCGGAGGCCACTTGAGATCCGTCTGTGTCTTCTGATCGCCAAGAATAACGACGTCCGACCCGCCCGAAACACGTAGAGTGTGTAGCCTTTCATCCTCTCGTTGGGATCTGATATTGCATGTCAACTGTGACTGGCAGATGGTACTCTTGTTGTTGTTACTGTTTTTTCTTGTGCGAGGAATGTGTGTTATTGTTGTTGTTGTATCGTAGTGAGCTAGCCTAGCGGTGGATTGGTCTTAGGTTAAGTTGTTGTATCTTTGTGATCACCTAGCTTAGATTGTCTACACGAAACTGCCCGACCTAACCTAGCGTCGTTTCTCTAAGGAAGGGGTGATCCACTGGATGGGAGAGCGACATGACTGGCTTGCGGGGATGTTACATTGTATAACTTCTTAAAAAAGTGTTACTTACATTTTTTGAATTTCGTGAACATTTTCTAAATGTCATACGCATTTTTTTGAATGGTACACACATTTTCTAAAAATTGAGCGGACACATTCGTTGGGTCAGTGTTTGCGCGATTGGATATGGAGGGATAGGATTCAGGGGGCGATCCGTGGGATAGGAGAGGAGCGACGTAACTGGCTCGCGGGGTTGTGGGTCCGGATCACTGGCGTGGCGGAAACTGCTTCATCTGTAGCGGGTATCGCCGCATGGGCCATGAGCTGTACAATGGGTGCTTAATCCCTGTGGGCTTGCTTTTCGTTTGCAGTCAGCCGCATCGCCAAAACCTAAGATACAACATATAAAGACTTAGGGCAGGGCTAAATACGGCGCCTTTCAACCGTCCGTGCCTGCCGTGCCATATGTATATACGGACCGTATTCTTGTTCCCCTCCCAAAACCATTTCCCCAAGTCATTTTTCACTCAAGTAGCCCACAACACTTAACTTCTCTTTGAGTAATTAACGGCGCTGGTTTAGGTAGGGCAATTTTGTGTCGAGGAAGGTTGAGGGGTGTGTATCCGCAGGGATGGATACAGGGGGCCTCGACCTCGAGTTGCATTTCGGCATGTTGTCCGCGCCGATCGCCCACAACTTCAACCAGAACGTCGACCTCACATTGTTCACCGACCCGATCGCAATGGAGGCCGTCACGGTCTTTTTCGGCATGATCCCGATGGAGAACTTCGCGGTAGCGGAGGTGGAAAAGGGTAACCAGCACCATCTCGCCATCGTCGTGTACGAGGGCCCGGTGGGTGGGTACAACGCAGTGACTGGGGTTGGGAGCTCGTTGTTTTTGCACCAGCCGCACTGACTGGGCTGCAGAGCGATCTCTCCATCATCGTGTATGAGGGTCCGGTAGACGGACTACCAAACACGAAGCAATCTGTGCATGTTTCTCTTATATGATTTCAAACCATGGCGGCACCTAAATTGAATATACTAATTGTACAACTTCAATACAAGCATTGCATTTATCACTTGTATTGTAAGTCGCTGATTCTAGATCGACATTGTAGTTACACTGGTAGGTGAGGCGCCCTTCGTTTATACAATCGTAGCAAAGAATGGCGTATCCACTACATAAGTTTTTTCATGTTTAAAATTTCACAAATACATGATTTCTTTCAATTATATGTTTTGCTGTCTAGTTTTTCTCATACTCATTTGCATTTTTTTCTATACATCTAAAACAAGTTCTTACACTCATTTAACATTTTCTACATGATTAACATGTTCTTGAACATATTTGGCCCACGTGTTAAATATTTTTTGAATACTCATTCAATTATCTTTGGAAATGACACAAAACATTTTTTAACTATGCAAGCATATTTTACATATTGTAAGTTTTCTATAATGTCACAAACATATTTTTGAAACACGTGAACATAGTTGTAAATGTAACATATATTTCTTTGAATGCTTACAAATATATTTTTGGAATTACACGAACATTTTTGTTAAATTGCTTCACATTTTAATGAAATTTGTGAACATTTCCTCCGCTGCCCGTCCTGCACCGCCTCGTATGTATATACTCTGCAAAATTTGACCAAATTTATTTTTCAAAATATCAACACCTACAATACAAAATATACGAACTATGAAACTACATTTTATAACAAATCGAACAATATTGAAACCTTTGTCTATAAGTTTCATCAAAGTAGAGATACTTTAACTTCGAAGATAACTTATATGCAGACTCAAAAGGACCGGAGGCAGTATATATACAACCGTATTGCCAAGTCATTTCCACCCAAAAGAATTTTCCCGGTGCGACGACGCTTACTATCTAGCTTCAACCTCGAGTAACGGCGCTAGGGTAGTTTCGTGTCGATCGAGGACGGCGGCCGAAGGCTAGACCTCGAGCTGCACCTCGGCCTACCATCCTTGCAGACCGCGTTCGATCTCGCCTCAACGTCAACCTCATGCTCTTCGCCGGCCCAATCCCGGTGGATAATCTCACCCTCGTAGTGTACGAGGACCCGGTGGCGGTGGGTGGGACGGCGTGCCAGTGCCGCCCGGTGTGACAAAGAGCATTACGGTCATGGACATGGAGATGGGGGGCATAGTCATGCAGAAGGGCCTGGTGGGCAGGGACGATGCGGTCACCGAGGTTGGGGTTTTGGCCACGATGGACGAACAACACGTCTAGGCCGGCAAATCATCCTGGCTGGTGGGGACGCCGCGGTCACTGAGGCCAGGGTTTTGGCCACACTGGACAACGAGCACGTTGAGGCCGGGAAGATCGTCCCGGTCGGCATTGCCGACTCCACCATGCAGGGTGCTGTGCCACCTCCCATGCAGCAGGTGCTGCCAGCGTGGGGATCCCATTGCTCCCCTGGGTAGATAGCAGCGCTTGCCTGTCAAGGAGGAGCAGGGCCGACATGGTGCGGGCATGGGGGCGCAACGAGCTCCAGAAGAAAAACCACCTACACAGGGACCTACCGCTGAGCTACATCAGGGAGAAGGTGCTGAGCCAGTCGGACATGAACGCGTCTGCCATCGCACCTTCCTGTATGCCGCCGACAACTTACCAGGGCGTGTCCTTGTCCGTCTACAGAGCAACGTCCGGGCTAGTGGCCAGTCTCACTGCCTGAAGCTGAACAAATTCCATCGCTGCAACTCCACCAGCATCAACGGTAAGGGGTACATGCGCCTCATGGTAGACTGCCGCCTGGAGGCGGGCGATGGCGTCGAGGTGTGGGATTTTTGGAGGCCACTTGGGATCCATCTGTGTCTTCTGGTCGCCAAGAATAACGACGTCCGCCCCGCCCGAAACACGTAGAGTGTGTAGCCTTCCATCCTCTCGTTGAGATCTCATATTGCATGTCAACTGTGACTGGCAGATGGTACTCTTGTTGTTGTTATTGTTTTTTCTTGTGCGAGGAATGTGTTATTGTTGTTGTTGTATCGTAGTGAGCTAGCCTAGCGGCGGCTTGGTCTTAGGTTAAGTTGTTGTATCCTAGTGATCACCTAGCTTAGGTTGTCTACACGAAACTGCCCGACCTAACCTAGCGTTGTTTCTTGAAGGAAGGGGTGATCCACGGGATGGGAGAGCGACATGACTGGCTCGCGGGGATGTTACATTTTATAACTTTATAAAAAAGTGTTACTTACATTTTTTGAATTCCGTGAACATTTTTTAATGTCATACGTTTTTTTTTTTGAATGGTACACACATTTTCTAAAAATTGAGCGGACACATTCGTTGGGTCAGTGTTTGCGCGATTGGATATGGAGGGATAGGATTCAGGGGGCGATCCGTGGGATAGGAGAGGAGCGACGTAACTGGCACGCGGGGTTGTGGTTCCGGATCACTGGCGTGGCGGAAACTGCTTCATCTGTAGCGGGTATCGGCGCATGGGCCGTGAGCTGTACGATGGGTGCCTAATCCGCGTGGGCTTGCTTTTCGTTTGCATGTAGCCGCATCGCGAAAACCTAAGATACAACATATAAAGACTTATGGCAGGGCTAAATACGGCGCCTCTCGACCGTCCGTGCCTGCCGTGCCATATGTATATACAGACAGTATTCTTGTTCCCCTTCCAAAACCATTTCCCCAAGTCATTTTTCACACAAGTAGCCCACAACACTCAACTTCTTTTTGAGTAATTAACGGCGCTGGTTTAGGTAGGGCAGTTTTGTGTCAAGGATGGTTGAGGGGTGTGTATCCGCGGGGACGGAGATAGGGGGCCTCGACCTCGAGTTGCATTTTGGCATGCCGTCCGCGCTGATCGCCCACAACTTCGACCAGAACGTCGACCTCACATTGTTCACCGCCCCGATCGCAATGGAGGCCGGCACGGTCTTTTCCGGCACGATCCCAGTGTAGAACGTCGCAGTCGCGGAGGTGGAAAAGGGTAACGAGCACCATCTCGCCATCGTCGTGTACGAGGGCCCGGTGGGTGGGTACGACGCGGTGACTGGGGTGGGGAGCTCGTTGTTTTGGCACCAGCTGCAATGACTGAGCTGCAGAGCGATCTCGCCATCGCGTCGTGTATGAGGGTCCGGTGGACGGACTACCAAACACGAGGCAATCTGTCCATGTTTGTCTTATATGATTTCAAACCATGGCGGCACCTAAATTGAATACTAATTGTACAACTTCAATACAAGCATTGCATTTATCACTTCTATTCTAAGTCGCTGATTCTAGATCGACATTGTAGTTACACAGGTACGTGAGGCGCCCTTCGTTTATACAATCGTAGCAAAGAATGGCGTATCCACTACATAAGTTTTTCATGTTTAAAATTTCTCAAATACATGATTTCTTTCAATTATATGTTTTGCTGTCTAGTTTTTCTCATACTCATCTGTATAATTTTTTCTATACATCTAAAACAAGTTCTTACACACATTTAACATTTTCTACATGATTAACATGTTCTTGAACATATTTGGCCTACGTGTTAAATATTTTTTGAATACACATTCAATTATTTTTGGAAATGATACAAAACATTTTTTTAACTATGCAAGCATTTTTTACATATTGTAAGTTTTCTATAATGTCACAAACATATTTTTGAAACACGTGAACATAGTTGTAAATGTAACATACATTTCTTTGAATGCTACCAAATATATTTTTGGAATTACACGAACATTTTTGTTAAATTGCTTCACATTTTAATGAAATTTGTGAACATTTTCTAAATGTCACATGCATTTGCTACATACCCATTTCCCCGTATATACAGAAAGTCATTTTCCCTTTGCCCTTTCCCATTTCCTCCAGCCGACAGCCGACGGAGCTAGTAGAGCTCGCCAATGAGGAGTGATGGCGGTGGGTCGTAGCGAGAAGGCGGATGCGCGTGGATCGGTCGGGACGGTGGCGGATGGACTCGACCTTGAGCTGCGTTTCGGCCTGCCCTCCGCGCCGATCGGGTACGGCATCGATCTCGCGCTCTTCGCCGGCCAGATCCCTGAGGAGAGCGTCGCGGTTGCGGAGGTGGAGAGGGCGGGCGATCTTGCCATCGTGGGCCCGGTGGAGAGCGCCGCGGCCGCGGCGGTGGAGAAGGCGAGCGATCTCCCCATCGTGGTCTACGATGGCTCGGTGCGCGGGGACGACGTGCCGCCCGCGGTGACCGAGAGCGTCGCCGTGGCAGAGGTGGACAAGGCAAGCGATCCTGCCATCGTGGTCTACGAGGGCCAGGCGGATGGGGACGACGCGCCGCCCGCGGTGGGGGAGCTCGGGGTTTTGGCGACCCCGGATGACGAGCCGCAGGACGAGCAAGTCGAGGCCGGGCAGATCGTCCCGGCCGGCAGCACTGGCTCCACCGCGCTCACGCTGTGCCACCTCCCCCTGCAGCAGGTGCAGCCCGGCCGCAAGATCCCGCTGTTACCCTGGGCCGGCCGTGGCGCACGCTAGTCGCGGAGCAGGGCCGTCGCCGCCGCGCCTGACCCAGCCCTGAATTCCGCCGACATGGTGCGGGCGTGGATGCGCGACGAGCTAGAGGAGAGCCACCACCTCCCAGCGACCTGCTGCTGAGCTACATCGGCGAGAAGGTTTTGAGTCAGTCGGACATGAACTCCGGACAGGCGCACTTCCTCCTTACGGCCAGCGCAGACGCCCGCCTCCGCGCCTTCCTCAACCCCGTCGAGATCGCGCCGTGCGGCTTCCACAATACCGAGCGCCAGGCAAAGGGGACGAGGATCCCCGGAGAAAGAGCCAGGCCGACGATGTACACGGGGGTGCCGTTGTCCGTCTACGAGAGCAGCGGCTGGGGACATGGCGTCTCTGACCAGCTGAAGCTGAACAAGTTCCACCGCAGCGGCTGCACCATGATCAACGGTTGGAGGTACGGGCGCTTCATGAAGTTCTGCGGCCTGAAGGCGGGCGACGGCGTCGAGGTCTGGGCGTTCCGGTGGCCGCCTGAGCTCCGTCCGTGCCTTCTCATCGCCAGAGGGACGGCGTCCGCCCCGCCCGAAACCCATAGCGTCTGCAATCCTCTCGCCGGGGATACTGCATCTCAACTGCCTACCAGATGGTATCGATTGCAAGCCAATTTAGGAAACGATTTCATGTTTCATGTTGTTTTGTGGGATAATTTCATGTTGTTGTTGTATCGTACTACTAGTGGACTAGTGGTACCTGTCTCTTTTCGGTCTGACTACCATTTCAACTTTAGGAAAGAGATCATCTCGAATTCATGTTGTTATGTATCGATCTTAGCTAACTCTCCTTAATTATCGTTCGAGTACAAATCCATGTGAAAACATTATGTTTCAGTTATATATATGGATGCAATCTCATGTGTGACTTTGAAATTGGCTTATGCGTACGAGTTATGGGGCATTTGCATGGTACATCTTTTTTTTGGTGGGTGGGGGTGTGGGGGGTGTAATTACGGGAGCTTTTATTCAACAAAGGAACTCATGTAACAATCAACCAATGAACTGCTAACCAGGAGCAATCCAACCTGTGATTAGATGGTTAGAGGGACAGTGATATCCTCAGCCCATCAGGTTTAAATCTTGGTGCTTGCATTATTTCCGGTGACTTCGTAAATCATCAAGATGATATATATGCCGGCTCAGTTTCTCGGAGGTGCTCAGAGGGGTAGGGTGTATGTGTGTATTCATAGGGTGAGTGTATGCGTCTATATATGAGCGCTTGCGTATGTACTGTGTTAAAAAAACTGCTAAACAGGAAGTTACAAAAGCGCACATGCACACTAGAAATAATTTGGGGCGCGTTTACCTTAGGAATGGCTTAACTTGGCGCACACGTATATTGGGCAGTTACAAGGCGCACACGCACCCTAGAAATAAGTTGGCACACACTTACCCTAGAAATAACTTGGCACACACGTATGCAAAACTATCTAAATGATACATATATTATCTTATTAACTGCTTAACGGGTATATGTTTTGAAAGATTATATTGTAACTAGTATTTTTCATGACAAACTCGTAGAAAAATTCAATTATTTTTGGAAAAGATACAAAACATTTTTTAATTATACAAGCATTTTTACATACTGTAAGTTTTCTATAATGTCACAAACATATTTTTGAAACACGTGAACATAGTTGTAAATGTAACATACATTTTCTTTGAATGCTACGAAATATATTTTTGGAATTACACGGACTTTTTTGTTAAATTACTTCACATTTTAATGAAATTAGTGAACATTTTCTAAATGTCACATGCATTTTTTAATGGTACATACATTTTCTAAAAGTTGAGCGGAGAAGTCCGTTGGGTGCGCGTTCGTGGGTGGGGGGGTTGGAGTAGTGAGAGGATGGGTGACCGACCGGGAAGTTAGACGATTTGAAATGATGAGGGGTGATTAGAGCAATGACGAGCGGTGATTAGAGACTAAATCGTCAAATAATTCAGAAAATTAAAAATAAAAAAATCGCGGCTCGTGCCACGTGGTGGGCCTTTGGCACCGTTTCGTGCAGAACCGGTACTAAAGAGGGGGGAAGGGGTTTTTATATTTTCCCCACCCTTTAGTGTCGGTTATATAACCGGCACTAAACGGCCTTATGAACCGGAGCTATAACCCGGTTCTGCACTAGTGAATTTACGTCCCAACCACGTTCCTGGCTAGTTACTTTGACTCGCTTGCCCTTCTTAAGTTTGATCCTAATGCGGACTTTGTCAAGGGTAAGATGCGGGTTAACCACAGTTTTCCAATGATGCATGCCACATGTGATAGTAACGCAATGTCACGCATCCCTTGGCTGCCTCCTTGTCAAGGACGAGTTAAGCTAAACACGGATGGCTCCATCCTGAGTGGAAAGGCGGGAGTTCGCTTGGTGCTTCGGCACCATCTGGGAAGCATAATATTTAGTGCTTGCGGATATCTTGGCGACTATGATGATGTGCTGGAATCTTAATTTCTTGCTATTCGAGAAGGGTTTAGCTTGGCAGTGCAATCGAGTACTCTACCCATTGATGTTGAGTCCGACTGCTTGGAGGCCGTTTCCACGGTGTTGAAAAGTGGAAGCAATTTATCTAAATACTCTTTCTTGATCAGAGAGATAAAACAGAGTATGGGGGAACATAATTCTTCTACTACTCATATCCGTCATACAAGCAATAGTGTAGTCATGTTATGGCAAATTTTGGTAGAGGCCAGCGTCGTACCATGGTTTGGCTTGCTTCGGGTCCAAATGAGGTCTTAGATATCGTCTTTCAAGATTGCAATCCCTAATTATTTTGAGTAATAAAAAATTACTATTTCATAAAAAAGTGTCACATACATTTTTTAAAGTTTGTGAACATTATCTAAATATAGCATGCATTTTTTGAATGGTACTGATATTTTCTAAAAGTTGAGCGGATGGGACTCCGCGTGATGGGAGAGGACCGATGTGACTGGCTCGCGGGGGTTGTGCTCGCTCAGCTCGTCAAAAGGTAACGTAGCCGCGTGCGCGCCGCTCCGTTATGAAGCCGGAGCCCTAGATACATCCTACGCCGCAACCTCCATCGTTTGTCCTATGCCGGCGTATTGCCAGGTCATTTCCAGCCCAGAAACATTTCTACCCGAAACAATTCCCCCTGTGCCGCGGCGCTCACCAGCTAGCTTCGACCTCAAGTAATAACGGAGCTAGGGTAGCTTCGGTCATGTCGATCAAGGATGAGGATGACTGAGGGGCGTCGTGGATCCGTGGGATGGCCGCCGAGGGGCTCGACCTCGAGCTGCACCTTGGCCAGCTGTCCACGCGGATCGCGTTCGACCTCGACCTCAACGTCGACCTCTCGCTCTTCGCCGACCTGATTCCGGTGGAGAATCTCACCCTCGTCGTCTATGAGAGCCAGGTGGCGGTGGCTGGGGACGACGTGCCGGCACCAGTGCCATCCGCGGTGACCGAGAGCATTGTTGTTGAGGACGTGGAGATGAGGGCCCTCGTCATGTACGAGGGCCGGGCGGGTGGCGACGACATGCCGGTGCCCCCTACGGTGACCGAGAGCACTGTGGTCACGAATGTGGAGATGGGGGCCCTCGTCGTCTACGAGGGCTCTGTGGCCAGGGACGGCGAGGTGACCGAGGTCGGGGTTTTGGCCACGCTGGACGACGAGCCGCAGGGCAAGGCTGGGCAGATCGTCTCGGCCGGCAGCGCCGACCCCACTGGCGCTGGAGCTGTGCCACCTCCCCCTGCAGCAGCCGCCGCCCGGCGTCGGGACCCCGTGAGCCAGTCGAGCCGGAGGGCCGACATGGTGCGGGCATGGGTGAGTGGCCAGCTCTAGAAGAAACACGGCCTCCCCAGGCACCTGCCGCTGAGCTACATCGGGGAGAAGGTCTTGAGCAAGTCGGACGTGAACCCACAGCACGCTCGCTTCCTCCTCCCGGCACGCGCACGCGCCCGCCTCCCCGCCTTCCTCTACCCCGCCGAGATCACCGCGTGCGGCTTCAACCAGGGTGAAAGCCAATTAGGTCCCCGGGGTGAGAGCCAGGCCGACGACATACCTGGGCGTGTCCTTGTCCGTCTACATCAGCAACGCCTGGGGTCCTGGCCGCAAGTCTGACCACCAGAAGCTGAATAAATTCCACCGGAACGACACCACTGCCATCAACGGTAAGGGGTACAGGAGCTTCATGGTTGACTGCGGCCTGGAGGCCCGCGACGGTGTTGAGGAGTGGGTGTTCCGTTGGCCGCCTGGATTCGTTCGTGCCTTCTGATCGCCAAGAATGACGGCGTCAGAAATCTAGCTCTTCAGAAAAAGAACTACCTCGCCCGCTCCCGCGACTAGGTAGCTAGGGTTCCGCCCCTTCCCCTCCCGCCGCCGCCGGCCCTCCCGCCGCCGCCGGCCGCTGGCCTCGCGTCCCGTCCTCGTTCCCTTCCTCCCTTCGCCTCCCCCCGTCGAGATCCGCCTCGCGCCGCCTCCCCGGGAGGTTGTCGCGGTGGAGCTCGAGCTCCTCTCCAGCGGGCCCCCTCCTCCCCCGTATCCCCCCCGCCGCCACCGGCCCTCGCCACCGGCGCTGGCCCGGGTGGTACCGGCGGCGGCGGGCCTTCTCGTCCCCGTGCGCTCGTGCTCCCTTCCCGGGGCAGGGAGGCGGCGGCGGTGCAGCTCGGCCTGGCTGCGGTCCGGCTGCCCTGCGGCGGCGGCCGGCGGCAGGCGTGGTGTCGGCGTCGCTCCTTGGCGGCGGGGCGATGTGGTGGTGTCGGGTGGCTGTCGTGGCGACCCCGGCCCAGATCTAGGCCTGGCCGGCCCCATCTGGGTCCTAGCGGGCCGGCCCCCCGGCGTGGCCTCGTTGTCCGCGGCACGGTGAGGAGGAGGAGCGGCTCGGATTTGGGGCATCGGCATCGACGGCGTGCCGGCAGCAGCGCGAGGGCGGGAGCTATACGGGCCCATGAGGGCTCGGCCAGGCAGGCCCAAGGGCCTGGTGTGCTCCTGCTATTGCGTCCGGACGGCTACCGTCGCGGACGGTGGAGGTGGGGCCCTCCCGCGTGCCGACGGTGTTGATGCCCTAGTCCCTGCTTTGATTCTTCGCCGCGCTGTCCTCACTTCGCGGTGTCGTGGTGAGACGGAGTGGGGGCCTCATGGCCGCGTTGGTGCAGGGTGGTGGTTGGTTTGGTGGCTGGATCCGGAGCGCCCGAGGTACGGGTTGGGATCCGGGGAAACCCCTGTCGGTGAGGCCAACACCGGCGTGGTGGCGCCTGTGGGTGCCACCTGACCTTCCGGGAGGGCGTCGGGGGCTACCCTTCCTTTCGCCTCGTTGTGTATCCGGGGAAACCCTTGGCAGCAGCTTCGTCATCATCGCGATCCTTCTTGGAGGTGTTGATAGGTGCCGGAGCTTCGGAGTCTTGGAGCCTTGTGGAAGATCCCGGTGGGCGCAGCGATCGCGAGGCTTCTTCGTTTTTGTTGATCCGCCGTTGTCGGCATTTGTTTCTTGTGCTCTTTCTCTGTCGTTTTTTTTGGCGTGACTATGCTGCTTCCGCCCCAGGACCTATTTCTGTATGGTTCGGTTAGTTGCTTTGTATACAAAGCGGGGAACCCTTTTTCGGCAGAAGGACGGCGTCCGCCCTGCCCAAAACCCGTAGAGTGTGTAGTTCGATCCTCTCGTTGGGATCTCATATTGCATGTCAACTGCGTCTGGCCGATGGTACTCTCCGGTCGTAGTGAGCTATGGCCTAGCGGTCTCTTGGTCTTTGGTGAAGTTGTTGTATCTTAGTGATCAGCTAGCTCTCATTAAATATGTTGCAAGTACAATTCTGATTATGAATGCAATCTTTTCTATAACATTGTACTTACACTGGTAGGTGAGAAACCCTTCATTTTTACAATCGTAGCAAGGATTGGTGTGCATAATCGTACATGTTTAACATTTTTCAAATACATGTTTTTTAAATATATTTTTGCTGCCTACTTTTTTCATACACATTTGTATACGTTTTGTATATATCTAGAACATTTTTTAACATGATTAACATTTGTCAAATACTTCCTCTGTCCATAAATACTTGTCAGAGAAATGGATGTATTAGCTCTAGATACATCCATTTTTGTTCATTTTTCTGATGATTAACATGTTTTGAACCTTTTTTGGACTACGTGTTAAATATTTTTTGAATACACATTGAATTAACTTTTGAAATGATACAAAACATTTTTTAAATTATGTGAACATTTTTTATGTTGTATGAATATTTTTTATGAAATGTCACAGACATATTTTTGAAACACATGAACATAGTTTTAAATATAACGTAAATTTTGTTTGAATGCTAAGTTTTGTTTAGAATTACACAAACATTATTTGTTTTAAACGCATGAACATAGTCTGGCCTGATTTGCGTGTTCATCGGAAGGTAGCCTAGCTGTGTGTGCCCCACTCCGTTGTGAAAACCGAAACCCTAGATACATTGTCCTCCACTGCCCGTCCTGCACCGTGCCATATGTATATACTCTGCATACTGGATTTGGGTCAAGTCAAACTTTGCAAAATTTGACCAAATTTATTTTTAAAAATATCAACACCTACGATACAAAATATACAAACTATGAAACTACATTTTATAAAAAATCGAACAATATTGATTTGGCATTGTCAATATTGAAACTTTTGTCTATAAGTTTCATCAAAGTAAAGATACTTTAACTTCGAAGATAACTTATATGCAGACTCAAAAGGACCGGAGGCAGTATATATACAACCGTATTGCCAAGTCATTTCCACCCAAAAGAATTTTCCCGGTGTGACGGCGCTTACTATCTAGCTTCGACCTCGGGTAACGGTGCTAGTGTAGTTTCGTGTCAATCGAGGACGGCGGCCGAAGGCTAGACCTCGAGCTGCACCTCGGCCTACCATCCTCGCAGACCGCGTTCGATGTCGACCTCAACGTCGACCTTATGCTCTTCGCCGGCCCAATCCCGGCGGAGAATCTCGCCCTCGTATTGTACGAGGGCCCGGTGGCAGTGGGTGGACAAGGCATAAAACCATCCGCCCGTATTTGCCTCAGCGACAAGCAGAAAAGTATGCATGCCATTAATGAACCCGGGAGAGCATCGATCATCATACATCCATTGTCGGCTCATATCTTCATTATACACAACACCGAATAGACCAAATTAATACAAGTTCATACATAAAGTTCATATACAACACTTAATTAAATGCAACATACAAATAACTCTCTAGCTAAAGAATTTAAATGCAACAACAAATGCGATCAAGATCGCAACTAAGGTAACAATTGATCCACCAGCATAATGATACCAAGCCACACTATCAATGGCATATTTTCTAATCTTTCTAATTTTCAACCGCATTTTCTCCATCTTGATCTTGTGATCATCGACGACATCGGCAACATGCAACACCAATTCCATCTTCTCCCCCTCGATTCTTTTCAATTTTTCTTTCAAATACTCGTTTTCTCTTTCAACTAAATTTAACCTCTCGACAATAGGGTCGGTTGGAATTTCCGGTTCACATACCTCCTAGATAAAAATATCTATGTCAACTTGATGGTCATAATTTGTCATAAACACGAAATGCAACAACTAGTTTTAAAAGAGAATATACCACATCCGAATCATAACATGGACGAGGGCCGACGGGGACGGATATCAAAACCATGGCACTATGTATAACAAACAACGTACGGGTAAGACAATTATACGAGTAACTATATATCCAAATCACACAAACATCAATTTGGTAATGTAAAACATTCATGAACAAGAGCCTCACCACAAGGTGGTGCCGGAGACGGGACGGTGCGGGCGATCGACGGTGGTTACGACGGAGATTTAGAAGGCACTAAGTAAACCACACCTACATATGCAAACTAAGTGTTATTTTTGACCTCAAATTGCATATAAATCAAATACTAGCACATATAATTCCTCCCAAATTACTAAACTCACAAATGAATCACTATACAAAGCATTGCAAGAGCTAATCTAGCAATGAGAGATGAAAGGACAAAGTTGCTAACCTTTGTGGTCATTTGAATGGATGGGGGCCTTCAAATCTTGACAAATTTTGGGCAAAATTTGTGATGAGTTCGAGGAAGAGAGGGGAAGAACAGAGGAAGTGAGGGGAAAGGGGAAGAACAGAGGAGCTCGGGTCGACGAAGGGTTTATGTACGACGACCTTTAGTACCGGTTCGTGCCACGAACCGGTACTAAAGGTGCTGGGGGGGCAGACTGACAACATCCTGCCACCACTCTCTTTAGTACCGGTTCGTGGCACGAACCGGTGCTAAAGATTCACCATGAACCGGTACTAATGATAGCGGCCGGCTAGCCGTTGGAACCGGCACTAATGTTCACATTAGTGCCGGCTCAAAAACAAACCGGCACTAATGTGTCTCACATTAGGTCCTTTTTTTACTAGTGAACCACAATAAACAATGTGTACCATCTGATGACAAGGCATGTCAGGTAAAGGTAAAGAAAGACCAAACTAAACAAATCTTAACAACTACGTAAACAAAACATTAAGCAATGAACACCTTCCTTTACAAAGGTTCATACCTTCTTGCCGGTGTGCATCCCTTCAAATGCAACTAAGCGCTCGGCCGGCTCGTCGTGTTCGCACAAAACATTCACATCGGTGTCAGGGCCATTGAAATTCGGATCGTGCATCGTACATGGAAGCTGCAGGAGCAAGCAAAGATAAACCTACGTTCAGCTCGAGCTCATTCACAAAATCCCCAAATCACTAACCCTAACCCTAACCCTAGCTGTAGCAAACTGACCTTGATGATGCCATCGCAGGAGGAGGAGATGTTCATGACTGAATCCTCACTGGTCTCGTCGCTCCACGACACCATGGCCATGGGGGAGCAGCAGAACGGCGGTTGGCGTTGTGGCGGCGTCGGGGTAGAAGAACAGAGTGAGGAGAGGAGAGCAGAGTGACGATAGGAGAGGGCGAGGCAGAGGAGAGAGCTGGATTGAGCTGGTTTCTATCGGCGGACCGGCACAGTAGCACCGTTAGACGGCGTCAGCTCACGGCCGTGAGCCACGTCGACAAGACAGGGTCCCACCTGTCATAATAGTGCTTAAACTGCCCGAACAGGAGGTTTGGTGCTTTCTGCAAAAGATTAGGAAAAAAATCAGTGTTTTCTGAAGGAAAAACATAGAAGGGTGTTTTTTGCAAACCTAAGCTGAAATGTGGTGGTTTTGTGCAATTCACTCTGCCACTGGACATTCAGGAGATTTGCAAGATTTATCCTTCACCTCGTTTGGGTGACGACTTCTTGGCCTGGGCCCCGGAACGCATTGGTATTTCCTCTGTACATAGTTCCTATTGGCTGGCTGCTGATGATGTTAATTGCTCTTTATTCCCTTCTACGAGCAGTTCGCCGGATGGATGCAGGGACGCTTGGAATTTGATCTGGTCGTGTCCAGCAGCATCGAAAGTCCTTTCCTTTGCCTGGCGAGCAGCTACAGATTCATTAGCATCTTGGCTGAATAAAGAGCGCAGATCGCTGGAGTTGTATGGTACTTGCCCTATTTACGGAAGAGAGGATGAAGACTCCATTCATGTTTTATGTGTTTGTGACAACGCCCGGTGTCTATGAAAGGCTTGCCAAAGATCTGGGAACTGTCGGAGATAACTAGCATCAAACGCCGTGATTATTGGTTTATTCAGCTAATGTGTGATGTGAAAAACATGTTCCTGTCCGTGTGCTTATGCTTCTCCGCAGGTTATGGCATGCACAGAATGAACAGGTGCATGCAAAGCCAGCCCCTCCAATTGAAGTCCCAACCAGGTTCCTGGCTAGTTACCTGGACTCGCTTGCCTGTCTTAAGCTTGATCCTAATGCTGACATTGTCAAGGATAAGATGCTTGTTAACCATAGTTTCCCAATGATGCATTGCCACATGTGATAATAATGCAAGTTCAAGCACCCCTTGGCTGCCTCGTTGTCAAGGGCGAGTTAAGCTAAACACGGATGGCTCCATCCTGTGTGGAAAGGCGGGAGTTGGCATGGTCCTCGGAGACCATCTGGGAAGCATAATATTTAGTGCTTGCATATATCTTGGCGACTGTGATGATGTGCTGGAATATAAATTTCTTGCTATTCGAGAAGGGTTTAGCTTGGCATTGCAATGGAGTACTCTACCCATTGAGGTTGAGTCCGACTGCTTGGAGGCGGTTTCCATGGTATTGAAAGGTGGAAGCAATTTATCTAAATACTCTTTCTTGATCAGAGAGATAAAACATAGTATGGGGGGACATGACTCTTGTACTCCCTTCATACCATAATGTAGTGCACCCGCGTTTCCCCAAATCCAAGTTTGGCCATAAATTTAACCAACGAGACCGACTGCGGATGGAGCAAAAATTATATCACGGAATTCATATCGAAAATACGAATTCGGTGATATAATTTTTGCTCCCGCCGCAGTCGGTCTCGTTGGTTAACTTTACGGTCGAATTTCGATCTCGGAAAGCACGGGCGCACTACATTGTGGAATGGAGGGAGTATTACTCATATCCGTCGTATTGGCAATGGTGCTAGTCATGCTATGGCAAACTTTGGTAGAAGCCAGGGTTGTAACATGGTTCGGCTTGGTTCGGGCCCAAATGAGGTCTTAGATATTGCCCTACGAGATTGTAATCCCTAATTCTGAGTAATAAATAGTTATTTCGCAAAAAAGTGTCACGTACATTTAAAAAAATCATAAACATTTTCTAAATGTCACATGCATTTTTTGAATGGTACTAAAAGTTTCTAAATGTTGAGCGGACACATCCGTTGGGTTTGCTTTCGTTCGATTGGATATGAGGGCTCCGTGGGATGGGAGAGGAGCGACGTGACTCGCTCGCGGGGATCATGCTCGCTTAGTTCGTCTGAAAGTAGCCTAGCCGTGTGCGCGCCACCCGTGGCACGGCGCTCACCAGCTACTTCGACCTCGAGTAGTTTCATTCGTGTCGATCGAGGAGGAGGATGGCCGAGGGGCGTCGTGGATCCGCTCCTGGGACGGCCGCCGAGGGGCTCAACCTGGAGATGCACCTCAGCCTGCCGTCCGCGTGGATTGCGTTCGACCTCGACCTCAACGTCGACCTCTCCCTCTTCGCCGGCCCAAGAGAAGGTTTGTTTGGGTTCGACGGTTGGAGTTGGCCCAAGAGAATTAATCCAGTCAAAACGAACGTCCGTTTAGTGTCGACGGTTGGAGTTGGCCCAAGAAAAGGGACCGAAATTTGAGTCAGTACGCAAGATCAATTATGGTTGCAGTCTTCAAACCGGTGATATCATATCACAGCTAGGAATCGCGTCAACGGATGTTCAGCAACATACTTATTCAGATATAACAAAGTGTACTACGTATATTGCAGAAACGACAAAGTCTAATCATTCATTCCGCGGGCTAGAAAGCCATCCAAGTCCAACACATCCATCCGTTAGGTGGGTGAGCGAGTGGGTATGGGTAACAAATGAGGCGGGGATGGAGGCGTGGGCTCGAGCATCCGGTCGGGGATAGACGGCTGGATCTGGGCATCCGGTTCAGGGGGGTCGATCCATGGGACGGTGAAACGAGCGACTGATTGGCTCGCGGCGCCGTGGGTCCGGATAGCTGGCGCTGGCGTGGTGGAAGCTTCTCCGTCGGTTCGCTCCTCCTTGGCTGATCTGCGTACGTTCGCTTCGTGCGGAGGTAGCCGTGTGCGCCGCGCGCCGCTCCGTCACGAAACCCTAGCCACAATCCATCCTGCGCTGCTTGCGCCATACGGCGTATTGCCAGGTCATTCCATCCCGAAACAATTCTCCCCGTGCCGCGGCGCTCACCACGTACCTAGCTTCCACCTCGAGTAGTAACAGTCGGCGCTAGGGCAGTGTCGTCCAAGGAGGAGAATGGCCGAGGGGCATCGTGGATCCGCGGGGACGGCGGCCGAGGCGCTCGACACTTTTAACATTTGTCTACAGGATGGACCTGTTTTTGAACATAGTTGGACTACGTGTTACATAGTTTTCGAATACACATGGAATTATTTTTTGAAATTATACAAAATATTTTAATAATGCGAATATTTTTTACATTGTATAATTATTTTTTCTAAAATGTCACAAACATATTTTTGAACCGCTTGAGCATGGTTTTAAATGTAATGTGCATTTTCTTTGAATGCTACGATTTCTTTATTTTGAATTACACGAACATTTTTGTTACATTGTATAACATTTTTAAAAAGTGTCACGTACAATCTATGTCCACATTTCAGCTATCGAACCCTTCAAATCATCCATTCTATTTGGCGGATCCTGCCCGGAGGATACAATAGAAGTGATAAAAAATGTATTGGGTGTCACATCTTCTGACTTCGAGGAGATATACCTGGGTCTGCGAACACATGATGGTCTATTGACTAAGGGCAAGCTTAAAGATTTGCAAGTTAAGTTGAGTAAGTGATTGTTTTCTTTTGATGGGCATCCTATGCAGGCTGGTAAAGAAGCTTTGATTAAGTCAGTTGCTGAGTCAATCCCTACCTTTATTATGAGTGTGTTCAAGTTCCCATTTGGTGTTTGTGATGACCTGAACACGTATGGTTCGGAACTATTATTGGGGAACGGAGAAAGGTAAAGGAAAACTCACTAGTAAGCTTGGCATAAGATGACATGGCCGAAGTCACAAGGGGGCCTCGGGTTTAGGGATTTTCGAATCTTCAATCAAGTTCTGTTGACGAGACAAGCCTGGCGTCTCTTGATTTTTCCGGACAGCTAATATGCAAGACTGCTCAAAGCCAAGCATTACCCAAGTGGACGCTTAGAGGACACAGTGTTTTCGGGAAAGCCGTCTCAATCGTGGCACGGCGTTTGTCACGTGCTAGAGCTCCTGAAGAAGGGGCTGGTTTGGCTGCTGATAGGGTTAGTTGCTCTCTATTCCCTTCCACGAGCAGGTCACCGGATGGACACAGGGATGTTTAGAATCTGATTCGGTCATGTCCAGTACCACTGAAAGTCATATCCTTTGTCTGGCGAGCAGCTACAGATTCGTTTGCAACTTGGCTGAATAAAGAGCGCAGATCGCTGGAGGTGTATGGTACTTGCCCTATTTGCGGAAGAGAGGATGAAGACTTCTTTCATGTGTTATATGTCCGTGACAACGCCCGGCGTTTATGGAAGGCCATGTCAAAGATCTACGAACTGCCGGACTTAACTAGCATCAAACGCGCCATGATGATTGGTTTATTCAGCTAATGTGTGATGTGAACAGACAGGTCGGGTTCCGTGTGCTTATGCTTCTCTGGAGGGTGTGGCACGTACGGAATTAACTGGTGCACGCAAAGACATCCCCTTCAATTGACGTGCCAACCACGTTCCTGGCTAGTTACTTTGACTCGCTTGCCCGTCTTAAGTTTGATCCTAATGTGGACTTTGTCAAGGGTAATATGCGGGTTAACCACAGTTTTCCAATGATGCATGCCACATGTGATAGTAACGCAATTTCACGCATCCCTTGGCTGCCTCCTTGTCAAGGACGAGTTAAGCTAAACACGGATGGCTCCATCCTGAGTGGAAAGGTGGGAGTTCGCTTGGTGCTTCGGAACCATCTGGGAAGCATAATATTTAGTGCTTGCGGATATCTTGGCGACTATGATGATGTGCTGGAATCTTAATTTCTTGCTATTCGAGAAGGGTTTAGCTTGGCAGTGCAATTGAGTACTCTACCCATTGATGTTGAGTCCGACTGCTTGGAGGCCGTTTCCATTGTGTTGAAAAGTGGAAACAATTTATCTAAATACTCTTTCTTGATCAGAGAGATAAAACATAGTATGAGGGAACATGACTCTTCTATTACTCATATCCGTCATACAAGCAATAGTGTAGTCATGTTATGGCAAACTTTGGTAGAGGCCAGCGTCGTACCATGGTTTGGCTTGGTTCGGGTCCAAATGAGGTCTTAGATATCGTCTTTTGAGATTGCAATCCCTAATTATTCTGACTAATAAAGAATTACTAATTCGCAAAAAAGTGTCACATACATTTTTAAAGTTCGTGAACATTATCTAAATGCATGCATTTTCTGAATGGTACTGATATTTTCTAAAAGTTGAGCGGACGGGGCTCCGCGGGATGGGAGAGGACCGACGTGTGCTCGCGGGGGTCGTGCTCGCTCAGTTCGTCAGAAGGTAACCTAGCCGCGTGCGCGCCGCTCCGTTATGAAGTCGAAGTCCTAGATACATCCTACGGCGCAACCTCCATCGTTTGTCCTACGCCGGCATATTGCCAGGTCATTTCCAGCCCAGAAACATTTCTACCCGAAACAATTCCTCCCTGGGTTGCGGTGCTCAGCAGCTAGCTTCGACCTCAACTAGTAACGGAGCTAGGGTAGCTTCGGTCATGTCGATCGAGGATGAGGATGGCCGAGGGCCGTCGTCGATCCGCGGGATGGCCGCCGAGGGGCTCGACCTCGAGCTGCACCTCGCCCAGCTGTCCACGCGGATCGCGTTCGTCCTCGACCTCCACGTCGATCTCTCGCTCTTCACCGGCCTGATTCCGGTGGAGAATCTCACCCTCGTCGTCTACGAGAGCCTGGTGGCGGTGGCTGGGGACGACGTGCCGGTGCCAGTGGCGTCCGCGGTGACCGAGGGCGCTGCGGTTGAGGACGTGGAGATGAGGGCCCTCGTCATGTACGAGGGCCCGGCGGGCGGCGACGACGTGCCGGTGCCGCCTACGGTGACCGAGAGCACTGTGGTCACAGATGTGGAGATGGGGGCCCTCGTCGTCTACGAGGGCTCTGCGGCCAGAGACGGCGAGGTGACCGAGGTCGGGGTTTTGGCCACGCTGGACGACGAGCCGCAGGGCGAGGCTGGGCAGATCGTCTTGGCCGGCAACGCCGACCCCACTGGCGCTGGAGCTGTGCCACCTCCCCCTGCAGCAGCTGCCGCCCGGCGTCGGGACCCCGTGAGCCAGTCGAGCCGGAGGGCCGACATGGTGCAGGCGTGGGTGAGCGGCCAGCTCCAGAAGAAACACGGCCTCCCCAGGCACCTGCCGCTGAGCTACATCAGGGAGAAGGTCCTGAGCAAGTCGGACGTGAGCCCACAGCACGCTCGCTTCCTCCTCCCGGCACGCGCACGCGCCCGCCTCCCCGCCTTCCTCTACCCCGCCGAGATCACCGTGTGCGGCTTCAACCGGGGTGAGAGCCAACTAGGTCCCCGGGGTGAGAGCCAGGCCGACGACATACCTGGGCGTGTCCTTGTCCGTCTACATCAGCAGCGGCTGGGGTCGTGGCCGCAAGTCTGACCGCCAGAAGCTGAATAAATTCCATCGGAACGACGCCACTGCCATCAACGGTAAGGGGTACAGAAGGTTATGGTTGACTGCGGCCTGGAGGCCCGCGACGGCGTTGAGAAGTGGGCGTTCCGTTGGCCGCCTGGATCCGCCCCGTGTCTTCTGATCGCCAAGAAGGACGGCGTCCGCCCCGCCCAAAACCCGTAGAGTGTGTACTTCGATCCTCTCGTTGGGATCTCATATTTTATGTCAACTGTGTCTGGCCGATGGTACTCTCCGGTCGTAGTGAGCTATGGCCTAGCGGTCTCTTGGTCTTTGGTGAAGTTATTGTATCTTGGTGATCAGCTAGCTCTCCTTAATTATGTTGCAAGTACAATTCTGATTATGAATGCAATCTTTTCTATAACACTGTACTTACACTGATAGGTGAGACACCCTTCATTTTTACAATCGTAACAAGGATTGGTGTGCATAATCGTACATGTTTAACATTTTTCAAATACATGTTTTTTAAATATATTTTTGCTGCCTACTTTTTTTCATACACATTTGCATACGTCTTGTATATATCTAGAACATTTTTTAACATGATTAACATTTGTCAAATACTTCCTCTGTCCATAAATACTTGTCAGAGAAATAGATGTATTAGGTCTAGATACATTCATTTTTGTTCATTTTTCTGATTATTAACATGTTTTTGAACTTTTTTTGGACTACGTGTTAAATATTTTACGAATACACATTGAATTAAGTTTTCAAATGATACAAAACATTTTTTATGTTTGTATAAATATTTTTTATAGAATGTCACAGACATATTTTTGAAACGCATGAATATAGTTTTAAATATAACGTAAATTTTGTTTGAATTCTATGTTTTGTTTAGAATTACACAAACTTTTTTTTGAAACGCATGAACATAGTCTGGCCTGATCCGCGTGTTCATCGGAAGGTAGCCTAGCTGTGTGTGCCCCACTCCGTTGTGAAGACCGAAACCCTAGATACATTGTCCTCCACTGCCCGTCCTGCACCGCCTCGTATGTATATACTCTGCAAAATTTGACCAAATTTATTTTTAAAAATATCAACACCTACAATACAAAATATACGAACTATGAAACTACATTTTATAACAAATCGAACAATATTGAAACTTTTGTCTATAAGTTTCATCAAAGTAGAGATACTTTAACTTCGAAGATAACTTATATGCAGACTCAAAAGGACCGGAGGCAGTATATATACAACCGTATTGCCAAGTCATTTCCACCCAAAAGAATTTTCCCGGTGCGACGACGCTTACTATCTAGCTTCGACCTCGAGTAACGGCGCTAGGGTAGTTTCGTGTCGATCGAGGACGGCGGCCGAAGGCTAGACCTCGAGCTGCACCTCGGCCTACCATCCTTGCAGACCGCGTTCGATCTCGACCTCAACGTCAACCTCATGCTCTTCGCCGGCCCAATCCCGGTGGATAATCTCACCCTCGTAGTGTACGAGGACCCGGTGGCGGTGGGTGGGACGGCGTGCCAGTGCCGCCCGGTGTGACAAAGAGCATTACGGTCATGGACATGGAGATGGGGGGCATAGTCATGCAGAAGGGCCTGGTGGGCAGGGACGATGCGGTCACCGAGGTTGGGGTTTTGGCCACGATGGACGAACAACACGTCTAGGCCGGCAAATCATCCTGGCTGGTGGGGACGCCGCGGTCACTGAGGCCAGGGTTTTGGCCACACTGGACAACGAGCACGTTGAGGCCGGGAAGATCGTCCCGGTCGGCATTGCCGACTCCACCGTGCAGGGTGTTGTGCCACCTCCCATGCAGCAGGTGCTGCCAGCGTGGGGATCCCATTGCTCCCCTGGGTAGAGAGCAGCGCACGCCTGTCAAGGAGGAGCAGGGCCGACATGGTGCGGGCATGGGGGCGCAACGAGCTCCAGAAGAAAAACCACCTACCCAGGGACCTACCGCTGAGCTACATCAGGGAGAAGGTGCTGAGCCAGTCGGACATGAACGCGTCTGCCATTGCACCTTCCTGTACGCCGCCGACAACTTACCAGGGCGTGTCCTTGTCCGTCTACAGAGCAACGTCCGGGCTAGTGGCCAGTCTCACTGCCTGAAGCTGAACAAATTCCATCGCTGCAACTCCACCAGCATCAACGATAAGGGGTACATGCGCCTCATGGTAGACTGCCGCCTGGAGGCGGGCGATGGCGTCGAGGTGTGGGATTTTTGGAGGCCACTTGGGATCCATCTGTGTCTTCTGGTCGCCAAGAATAACGACGCCCCCCCCCCCCCCCCCCGCCCGCCCGAAACACGTAGAGTGTGTAGCCTTCCATCCTCTCGTTGAGATCTCATATTGCATGTCAACTGTGACTGGCAGATGGTACTCTTGTTGTTGTTATTGTTTTTTCTTGTGCGAGGAATGTGTTATTGTTGTTGTTGTATCGTAGCGAGCTAGCCTAGCGGCGGCTTGGTCTTAGGTTAAGTTGTTGTATCCTAGTGATCACCTAGCTTAGGTTGTCTACAAGAAACTGCCCGACCTAACCTAGCGTTGTTTCTCGAAGGAAGGGGTGATCCACGGGATGGGAGAGCGACATGACTGGCTCGCGGGGATGTTACATTTTATAACTTTATAAAAAAGTGTTACTTACATTTTTTGAATTCCGTGAACATTTTCTAAATGTCATACGTTTTTCTTTTGAATGGTACACACATTTTCTGAAAATTGAGCGGACACATTCGTTGGGTCAGTGTTTGCGCGATTGGATATGGACGGATAGGATTCAGGGGCGATCCGTGGGATAGGAGAGGAGCGACGTAACTGGCACGCGGGGTTGTGGTTCCGGATCACTGGCGTGGCGGAAACTGCTTCATCTGTAGCGGGTATCGCCGCATGGGCCGTGAGCTGTACGATGGGTGCCTAATCCGCGTGGGCTTGCTTTTCGTTTGCATGTAGCCGCATCGCGAAAACCTAAGATACAACATATAAAGACTTATGGCAGGGCTAAATACGGCGCCTCTCGACCGTCCGTGCCTGCCGTGCCATATGTATATACAGACAGTATTCTTGTTCCCCTCCCAAAACCATTTCCCCAAGTCATTTTTCACACAAGTAGCCCACAACACTCAACTTCTTTTTGAGTAATTAACGGCGCTGGTTTAGGTAGGGCAGTTTTGTGTCAAGGATGGTTGAGGGGTGTGTATCCGCGGGGACGGAGATAGGGGGCCTCGACCTCGAGTTGCATTTTGGCATGCCGTCCGCGCTGATCGCCCACAACTTCGACCAGAACGTCGACCTCACATTGTTCACCGCCCCGATCGCAATGGAGGCCGGCACGGTCTTTTCCGGTACGATCCCAGAGTAGAACGTCGCAGTCGCGGAGGTGGAAAAGGGTAACGAGCACCATCTCGCCATCGTCGTGTACGAGGGCCCGGTGGGTGGGTACGACGCGGTGACTGGGGTGGGGAGCTCGTTGTTTTGGCACCAGCTGCAATGACTGAGCTGCAGAGCGATCTCGCCATCGCGTCGTGTATGAGGGTCCGGTGGAC